>NC_062204.1:1744317-1746817 GCF_912470025.1 Vespa velutina | reverse complement strand
CTCGAAGAACGTATCAGTGGCACTCCATCTATTCATAGCCTCGAAGAATATACGAACACCTCAACTAGGTGAATTATATAGTTATACATTTATATTTATTTTATTTGATATTATTTATATAATACCAAATATATATATATATATATATATATATATATATATATATATAATAAATGATATGATATGAATATTTTGACATTATTTTGCTTTAAAGGTGGGATAATGTATGGCAAAGAAGTTCTAAACAGCAACAACAACAACAACAACAACAACAACAATCAAATGAACAAACACATTTGTTTGGCACACAGCCTACTACTACATTTAATTTACAGTTTCCTCCTCCCGTAACTCGTCAACGTCGTTCAAATAGTTTGACTCCTCCTGTTGCACCACCACATCATCTTGAAGTCGTTGATCGTAGTAACAATGCAAATAATTCCACAAGACACAAACCACGCAGTTTTAGTATCTCCGGAGATCATACCAGTTAGTTCAATAATAAATTAAATTTTTCTAATCATACATAATGAAAATGTAATAACGTAAATATAATTCTTTTTATAGGCAATCTAATAGGTTTAGGTCCTCTTAGTCCACAGAGTTCTTGCGCAAGTAGTGGTAGTGAGGGTCGTTTAGATGAAGCTTCGAATCGTACATTGGCAAGTGGAATGAAAGGTATATATTAAAAATATATAACTATGTTTTATACGTTCGTCAATTAATTTACAACAATGATCCAATTAATTTTAATTAAATTTCAAACGTAGATGTACCATCATGGCTTAAGACATTACGCCTTCACAAATATAGCTACTTGTTTGTTACCCTAAGTTACGAAGAAATGTTACAATTAACCGAAGAACAATTAGCCGAGCAAGGTGTAACAAAAGGAGCCAGGCATAAGTTAGCTCTTTCAATTGCTAAATTGCAACAACGTTACACGACTCTTGTTAACTTAGAAAAAGATCTGTTACAACCAACTCGTGATGGTACACAAGGAACTTCATTTTCACAAGGGCCAATACTGCTTGTCAATACTCTTGATGAATTGAAGACAATATTAGCTACACCTTTAAAACCAAGTCAGGAAAGTGATCCTCAGGATATACCTGCGCAGTTTACGAAAGTCCTTGGAAAACGTAAGTTTATTTTTTTCTGTTATAAATATATATATATATATTTGATATTTTTCAAGGCTTTTTTCAAGGCTTTTAACACGATAATTAAATTAACAGTTTGTAGCAGACTTGCACTGGATAGTGTAGACGATGGAATTTTATGTGCATGCATTAATATATTAGAAAAAGTATTGCAACATGACTGCTTTACTCCAAATCAAAAGGAGAAGGTACAACAATGGCGTAGCAGACTTGGCAATCCACGACCCACACCAAAGTATGAAACCGATATATAATAATAATAATAATAATAATAATAATAATAATAATAATAATAATAATAGGAATAGTAATAATAATAATAATAATAATAATAATAATAATAATAATAATAATAATAATAATAATAATAATCAATGTATTCGCATATTATTGAATTGATTCTAATCGTTACATTTCAGATGGCAATATAATTATGGATATAATAATCGAAGATTCTGTAATCTTCAACAACACAATAGAAAACCGAGTTTAAATTTGAGTCATATTCACAATACTCATTCACATAACAATTCTTTTACCATCAGCCCACATAGAAATAGTATATCTACACCGTACATACAAAATAATCAGATCCAAACTATGAATCAGAATAACTTACGTCCAGTACATACGGCTGAGAAAAGACCTAGCTTACAGGAGAATAGTTTGGAGGTAAATTATTTATCTATAAATATTAAATAGATAATTATCTTATTTTTTTTTTTTTTTTTTTTAAATTATTATTATTATTATTATTTTTATTTCTCACGATTCATACTTATTTCAGCAACTTCAAAGAACGTTGCAACGAACATACAGTGCACCAAGAGATCATTTTCTTGGCCAAGGAGGTGGTGGTGGCGGAGGAGGAGGAGGTGGTGGTAGTGGACCGGAAACAACAGAACCGGAAATAAATTCAAGCCTTGAATCTCTCTGCTTGAGAATGACCGAACAAGCGATTGGTGGTTTTGGTGAAGTCTAAAAGAACATTTCTCCTCCGTGGCCATATTAATGGACGTATCGTAAGTTCCGTTTAAAAACGAAAAAAAAAACAAACAAACAAACAAAAAAACCAGAAAACAAAACAAAGATCACACACTAATACTTGTCCAAATAATCAAGCATTGCCAAAAGTGGGTAAGAAAAGGGAGGGGGTGGGGATAAATGGGTAAGAAAAGAAAAAATATATGCGGTGAATATTGAAATCAATGAAAATGATGGAGATGCGAATGAAATTGAAATTGGTCGGTGATCATAAACGACATATATATATATATATATATATATATATATATGTATATATATATGTATATATAATACATATATATATATATGTA
>NC_062204.1:1721817-1739317 GCF_912470025.1 Vespa velutina | reverse complement strand
CATATCTTTTTAATGCGCATAACTTTTAATGGCGTATGATTTTCTCGAAAGCATTAGATTTTTTTATGCACGTGATTTTTTTCTCTTTCTTTCTTTCTTTCTTTTTTTCTTTCTTTCTTTCTTTGCACTTGTTTTGCTTTTGTTTTTCTTTTTATATTTTATTTGTTCGTACGTTCGATCAAACCTGTTGAAGAAATTTATGAAACGAATAATAGGGAAGAGGTAAAATAAAAATCTTGTGCATAAAAGTAGGTTTTGTTTAGAAATTTAGAGGAAGAAAAAAAGAAAAAGAAAAAATAAACGGGGAAAGGAAAGAAAAGAAAAGAGAGAAAGGAAAATGTATACCTTGTGCGTAATTAACGGTCTTGATAATTATATGCCGTAAACGAAAAAAGAAAAAAGAAAAAAAAAAAAAAGAAGAAAGAAAAAAGAAGAAGCCAAACAGACAAACAGATAACGAGAATAAAATGAAAAGAACAGAGAAAAAATCGGCAAGATAAAATTCTACCTATGTCTTCGAAGAGATGATAAGAATTGTAAAAGAAAATTGTCTCTTTTCCGCCCTTGCAGTAAATGCAATTCGGATTTTATATATTCTCTACAAAAAAAAATTAAATTATATAATATAGTATAATATAAATGAAAGAAATTATTTTATTTGTCTATATACATATATATATATATATATTCTTTTTCTTTCTTTCTTTCTTTCTTTCTTTTTCCTTTCTTTTCTCTCTCAAAGTTAAGTAATAATTTCGGAATTAATATGTATATTCGACGTTCTATAGATTGAAAACGGCTGAAACGAATTTTTTTTATTAATAATGACAGCACCCATATATAGAAATAAAATTGGGTACGCGTTCGTGTAACGATAACGACTACGATTTGCTGCTACGTTTTGTAATAATGATAAAAAAAAAAAAAAAAAAAAAAAAAAAAGAAAAAAAAAAGCAAATTGATATTGCGAAACGATAAGAGATAGGAAAAAATAGAGAAATAAATGAAGACTCGAAAAAAAGAAAAAAAAGAAAAGAAAAAGAAAAAAAAAACGATTGAAAATAAAAACGTACGTAAGCGAATTAAAATAAAAAAACGAAAAAGAGAAAAAAATGAAAGAAGAAAAAAGAAAAACGCATTGCTGTGCACAGGTACGAGACCATATGGATAATAATTATTTTCACCTGGTTTGACTTTATAGTCTATCGTAGCGAGATATTTTGGTGATCGTCCTTGTTGCAAAACGATTCCTCTAGTACCTAGGATGATAAGATGAGAGGTATCTTTTTTCGATTGCCAAGAGTGCTAGCTGAAACGTTTTTTAGTCACATAAGCTGGGCAACTTGTAAAAATGCAATTTTTGTACTGTTATAAAAAAAATGAAGAAAAAAAAAAATAATAATAATTAAACAGACGAAGGTACACTGACGTTGTAGCATGAAGAGCATTTTTTCAATAAAAGATTTTTCATACGCAGAACGTGACCTTGAAAATAAATTTAAAGAAAAAGTAACAAAAACAAATAAATTATTTTCCCTTCTACTACATGCACATCCTTAAATTATATATATAAAAGAAAAAAAGAAAACATCTTGAAAATAAAAAATAAAGAAAAAGTATTTTCTCTTAGATAATATCATTAAAAGTATAGAAAAAAATGAAATAATAAGTATATATATATATAAAATATTTTTCATTATTTTTTTTTAAAATCGACAAAGTATTTTCAGGAAGTAATAATTAATAACAAATAAAATACTGCAGCTTTCTAAATAGCGTTTATTTTTTTCTTCCATTTGAATCCGCGCGCGACTTAAAGAGACATTGTGCACAATTTCAATGGTAAAGAAGTATACAAGTGGGATATCGATATATTGTCGTCTTTCGTGTGAATTGTTCTTTCCTCTTATATATATATGTATGTACATATATATATATATATCTTGGCCAAATATCTGCAGATCGGTGATGCTTAATTACATATTACTCGTTAAATATATTTTGATATTTTACCGATTTGATTTCACGACTTCAAGAATATATCGAAATCGTACGATGTATAATAGGTTTTTCTTTTTTTTTTTTTCTTTAATTTTAAAACTCTATGCTTTTTATTTCTCTCCCTTTATTACCGATCTATCTTTACAAATTTACCTTCATGAATATTCTATTATATATAGTTATCTACTTTACCGACAGAGAAAGTGTATTATCGATTATCATCGGTCGATAAGTTAACAACAAACGATATAACATAGTCATGTGATCATTTTTTCCCTTTTAAAACGATTTTCAATCACGTCATTCTTTTTTCTTAATAATTCAAAAGAAATAAATGATTATAGTGATTCTCGTTACATCCCTACTGCAAATATTCGACGTCATTTGATACTAATGCATACGAAATCTTTCGGTATATCAGTAAATATGTTTTATATGACGATCGAATAAAAGTCTTCTCTTTTTCAGAGAACCATAAGTTAAAGTTTTGATACGTCATACACATGTTTGAAACATATCAGTAAGTAACTATTATTATCGCGGTATTCGTGTATTTTTATTATTATTATTATTTTTTTTTCCCGTATCTAATACGCATACGAATTACAATGAAAGTCTTATCTCATAATGTCGTACGAAATAATTCGAAAAATCCTTCACTCCCTACATTCTTTTCTCCTCTCTTCTTCTGTTTTATTCTTTCTTTCTTTCTTTCTTTCTCTCTCTCTCTCTCTCTCTCTCTCTCTCTCTCTCTCTCTTTCTTCTTTTTTCCTTCTCCTTCCATCTTTTATTCCTTATGCATCATCGATATTTTTCGCGATTTAAAAGGCGCTACAAAATAATAATAAATACTTATCGTCTAAGAATCCATGTGTTCGTGTAAATATTTTCTATATGAGCGTGTTTTCGAAATGCCAAAGATGAGAAATGAGTCTCTCTCCAATTGCCATAATTAACAGACATCGTATCTGTATACTTAATACTATTATAATAATTAAGTGGATTTTTTTCATTTTTTATATATATATATATCATAAATTATAAACATCGATTATTCCTTTCTCTCTCATTCTTTCACATTTTCTCTCCCTTTACATCTCTCTCTCTCTCTCACACACACACACACACACACACACACGCACACACACACAGACACACACCCACACACATCCACAAAAAGAACATTCATACATTTCTCCATCATTCTCTATACGTACATATATACACAAAAATATGCGTGCTACACATTAATCCCTTAATTTAAAGGTTTTCCCGACAAGCTAGCAATGGCATGTTACGTACGTGAATTTTTATTGTGTCACGTACACAAAATATGCGACGTAAAAATCCAAAATGCCAAAAGACAACGTAACCGTCAATAATAGTGAAAGTCAAATTTTATTTTATTTTATTTTATTTGTTTTATTTTTTTTTTTTTTTTTTTTTTTTTTTTTTATTATTTTCTTTTTCTTAATTTTCATTTTCATTTTCATTTTTATATGCGCTCAATGTATTTACGTTATAAATTAAATACGCTAATAAGAGACATAAAAAAAGGAATACAATTCAAACGATATCGAACAAGAAGAAATGTATAAAAAAAGGTGCGAAATTTGAATTTCCGCATCGACCTTTAGAAACGTTTTTTCTTCTTTTTTGTTTCGTTTTTTTTTTCTTTTTTTTTTTCTTACAAGATTCTCACACCGTTTTTAAACTTTTTTCCATGGTTTCTCTTTGGTTATGTATTTATTCACATGTATATAGAATACTATAAATTCGAATTTTCAACATACGTCGTCATCCTTCCTACGCTGTGCGACGTAAACCTTAAAATAAGCTAAAACGAGAAAATCGATTTTGAATTCTTTGTCTTCGATTTTCCAAAGTTAATCTTGTGAAAATCGATGTCAAAGAATTTGTTAATATTATCTCGTAAGATTTCTAACCAATATATCTTTCTCTCTCTATATATAATATTTCTATAAGTATGTGTATGTATGTGTATATATATATATATACACACTCACACACATACCATTATTCAGAGCTCTTTTTTTACTAGCACATAATATGGCATTAAAAAAATTTACACGTACTCGTAACACGTCATCTTTAAGTCGATTGTATATGTGTATCTGTTATGTTGTATGTGCGTGTATGTGTGTGTGTATATATATATATATAATATATATTAATACAATACTCGTAATATCCATGCAATATTTTAATTTATCGATTTTATACTTAAACAGGATGGAGTTTTTATAATAGTAGACCTATTATTTTCATTTTTTTATATATACTTACGTGTGTATCTACATACGTACGCATATATATATATATATATGTATATGTATATATGTATATATGTATATATGTATATATATATATATATATATATATATATATATATATGTATACATCTGTAGAATTTCAATAATGATCCGTTACCCTTTTATTTTCTTTACCCCTTTTGTGCCATTTCATAGGAGCACATTTATGGCATTTAATGTATCTTCTTCCTTTTTTTTTTTTCATTGGCAGTATGGGACAAATATCTTTCTATATATGCATAACTGTACGTATGTGTATGTGTGTGTGTGTGTGTATGCCAGATTAAGAATACATACACTGTGTTATTGTTGTTAATGTTATTGTTGGTATAGTATATACGTAACATCGAGAAATATAACCTCATTTTTTACATACATCGTTTATGCATATTCGGTTATCATCGTGACATCACGACAATAACAATAACCTCGCTTAATTTCTTTACACACATCGTTCGTGTAAATTCGGTTTTTTTCGTGATGTCACAAAGATAACAGTAACCTCACTTTTTTTTTCTCTTTACACACATCATTCGTGTAAATTCTATTTTTTTCGTTACGTCACGAAGATGACGGTAACCTCACTTTTTTTTCTTTGTACAGCTCATTCGCCCAAATTTAATTTTCTTCGTGACGTCACGATGACAATGATAACCTAACTTTCATATTTACGCACACACGTCGTTCGTGCAGATTCAGTTTTCTTCGTGACGTCACGATGGACAACGGTACATACGTCATAAATATGATTTTTGTTCATACGAAAAAGATCGAAATAGATTTTTTTTTCTTTCTGCGTTATTTTGTTCGCCATTTTGTTTTTTTTTCTTATCTCACGATCATTTAAGTTTGACTGAACTATCGTAATCTCCCTTTCACTCTTCATGATGATTAAATGAATATAATATGTTCATATACATATTCGCTTTTATAATGTTATGTATGTAGGTGCATGCGTGTTGTATGTGTATGTGTGTTCGTATGTGTATGTGCCCGCGTGTATATGTGTGTACTCTAACGATTTACAATGAAATATACGATATCACATTTTGGTAACGGCTTAGAACCAAGCAACTATCCGTTTTCAGCGGATTCGTTTATTAAGCACATCGAAATATCTTTCTCGTGTATTAAATACCCCGATAGGTTACTTCGATTTTTGATTTCTTTTCTTTTCTTCTTTTACTTTCTTCTCTCTTTCTTCTCTTTCTTCTCTCTCTCTCTCTCTCTCTCTCTCTCTCTCTCTCTCTTATATTTATTTTTTTTCCTTTTTCTTTTTTTTTTAATCGAACATCTTTACCGTTCGAATACTCGATCAATATTCAGTCAATTAAAATTGTTTCGAGTAATCACGATCCATTCGCACATCCCCTTTATTAAATATAATCCCTTCGATATTTAAAAGAAGAAACAATTCAACATTTTTCCCGCCAATTTTTTCAAAACACTTTCATTTTCTCTTTTCATTTACTTTTGTCTTTTTTTTTGTTTCTTTCTTTTTCTCTCGTTTAAAAAAAAAAAAAAAGCTAATTCGTGATTGTCATTCGAAACATTGAATGGTTAACACTCATAATTTTGCACGAAACGAAACGAAACGAAATGAAGCGAAGCGAAACGAAACGAAAATAAAATAAAGAAAAAAAAAGAAAAGAGATAAAAACAAAACAAAAAAAAAATAAGGAACAATTCCCGTTCAACTTCAAAGAAATTAAAAAAACTAAACATGGTCTCTCTAAGAGCCAACTTAAGATTATTTAACTTGTTTTTCTTTGCACGTTAACCTCCAAAAAAAAAAAAAAATAATAAAAAAATAAAAATAAAAAAAAAAAAAGAAATAAAATAAAATAAAACAAAAAAATATTTTTAATAAATTAAGGATTTCACGTTCTCCAACGTCGATCCCCTTCGTCTCCTTCTAATCCTTCTGCTTTCTCAGCCAATTTCTTCTTCCAAGGCTGGCGATGCTTACCGAACTTGCCGTACTCGAGACACTTGCCAACGAGTTTAGGCTTACCGAATGTTAATCTTGCAGCATATGAACGAAGCTTATCGGGAACATCCCTCTCCTTTCAGGTGCTCTTTCCAATGCACCTTCCATCCAATTGTCGTCGTCGGTTTGTTCGTTCGTTACGATTATAACCTCACCCTCACGGAATGATAACTCGTCCTCGTTATCAGCCTCACAATCGTATAGCGCTCGACATCGTCGAAAACCGTTCAAGGTCGATGACGTTGGCTATGGTGGGAGGAAGTGATGGAAAAGAGAAAAGACAAGAAAAAAAATGGATACTCTCTTGATAAAGAAATAGTCACACGTCGAGAAAACTTTTGGATTATGTTATTTGGGACATTCTCTTTTTTTTTTTTTTCTTTTCTTTTCTTTTCTTTTATTTTATTTTCTTTCTTTTCTCGTGAGAAGTAATTTGTGGTTACTTTGTTATTATAATTTTAAAAAGTAAATGAAAGACGAATAGAATTAAAAAAAAAAAAAAGAAAAAAAAAAATGAAATTAGAAGAAATCAGCGATAGCTTTTTAAGTTTTTGAAGAGAAAAAAAAAGAAAAAAAAAAAAGAGAGTTTAAAATCAATTTTTAAGGTTAAGTGAGATTGAATATTTAGCGGAAAAATAATGAATGAAATTGTTCTTTGTCTAATTGCTGATTATGTATGTATCAGAAGCCAGGCTCGATTCATTTTCACAAACAGCGCAGATTGACAGCGAGCCATCGAAGGCAGCAACGTGAAAAATACTTCTCATAGAATAAATTAAAGAAATTGGAAATTCTAGACGATGCTTTTTTTTTTATATGATTTTAAAACTTATAAAATTAGGATCTAAAATTTCCAATTTGTTTTTTTTTTTTTTTTTTTTTTTTTTTTTTTCAAGACTTCATACCATGCTAGTTAACTGTAATTTGTCTTTAGGCTTTTTAACGACTCGATTGTTTCTTCTATCGGTTGAAAAGATAATGTCGATTTTGGCGATAAGTTGAGGTTATGTGTGAGAGAGTGCAATCGGGTGCTACTGCCAAGGTCAACAAAGAAAATGAAAAAAATAAAAAAAAAAAAAAAAGTAAAAATATATATATATATACATATATATATAAAAGGAACAATGAATTCGAAAAGATTCCTCATGCAAGATTAAAAAATTAAATTATATTCTGACTACGAAAAATGTCCTGTTAAATAATTCTAATTTCTCAAGAATGAATCTAATTTTTTTTATGATTACTTGCAGGAATGCTATCGATAGCACACGCATAAAAGCGAACTCAAATTATGTGATTTTATTTATTATTATCTTTTTTTTTTCTTTCTTTCCTTCTATCTTTCAATTTTTCCTTTTTTTTTTTTTTTGTTTTTTTCCAATGCAACGTGTTAAAAAGTCTCCTCAAAAGATCGAAGGACTCTTCTTCGAGCAAGATTATTATTGATTATGCTTTTAGCTAAAAACTTTTTAATACGAATATAAAGATAATAACGAGAGAATTATTTCAAAAGCTACCATGTTATATATCTTTTACGGATGGAGATACGAGCAGCACGAACTGATCATGCAAAACGTTACCACACTTGAAATAATACTTTAGATAGTATTATTTGTCATAAGAAATAATGTCAGAAGATAAATAATCTATAATTTTATATTCTATCCCTTGAATATGATTATCGTACAGCGTGATTATATGAACGATGTAAACGTATAATGATTAAAATAAAAATGATCAAATATCTATTTGAAGTATTAGAAAATGGAAAAGTTTTTCAAGTGTAGCACGTTGTAACGTCGTACGACAATTGTTTACCAGATTTAGATTTGAGAGCAAAGATGAAGGCTCCTCGGCGTAGCTCTCTAGCCTGGATCGGTCCCTTCGCTGTGCCAACAATGGTTAATGACAAACCATAAAGCATTGACTTCGAAATGCATGCACTGCCTATGTATCCACTTTTCAAAAAGTGATTTCTATTTTTATGTATGTATCATTGACTTTTTTTTTTACATAAACCAAATGGATATACGAGAGAGATTGTCTTTTACAAATGGCCTAAACATCATCAATAGTTTTATTCCACGTTAATGATATTGGTATTATTGACCGTAAAAAAAAAAAAAAAAAAAAATAAATAAATAAATAAATAAAATAAAAAAAAAAAAAAAGAAGTAAATGAATCGTTGCTGTTGTTTTGTTATTGGTAAAAACAAACAAGCAGATCGCATGATAAATCAATGCGTGTATTGTAATTATAGAACGTGATAAGTTAAGCTGAAAATATATACTTGCAAATGACTAATTTACTTAGTTTATTTTCTTAAATTGTGTTTTGATATAAAAAGCCAGCATATTAGAGATTTATGCGGGCGGGTAACGTGCGAGCATTATGATGATTGAATACGATAAAAAAAAAAAAGAAAAAAAAAAAAAAAAAGAAAAAATTAAATTAAAAGAAAAAAAAAAGATAAAAAAAGATAATATATATCAAAGCAGAGAGAAACTCTTCAATACGACAACAACAATGTAGTATTTTTTTTTATATTACGATAATGAAAGAGAGATTTGTGACTGTGAATAATGACATGACATTTATAGTATGATGTGTGACATATATGTACATATACATATATATATATATATATATATATATGTATCAAGCATGTTTGTTCAATTCGATGGAAGGTAATAAATTAATGAAAAATCGTGTTATTGATGAGAGATAAAACAATGGACATCCTTTGTTAGTCAATTGTTAAATTTTCTACCATTTTTTGTTAATACTATCGTACACGGATAGGAGATGTACACAGCTTATTATAATGATTAATAAGTTGTGAAGAGTAATATTTATGTATGTGAAATGAGACGAGTGGAAAAAAAAAGAATAAAAACAAGGTAAGTATATGTATATATCTACGGAGAAGTGCTTTCACGAAAATTATTCATTCATCGAAATACGTTGTATAAAAAGAAACAATATTTAAAAAAAAGGGAAAAAAAAAAAAAAAAAAAGGAAAAAAAAAATTGTTCACATTCTCATGTGTCTCTTAAACTCTCGCTATTTTTCCCAAAGACAAAAATATTTATACACATTTTCTTTTTCTTTTCTTTTTCGTTGTTCTTTCCTTTCTTTACCGTGTAATTATAACAGAACAATTTTTATCGTTTACCATAGAGACTCCTTTACTTTTGAAATAAGTAAAGCTCACCTTTCGTGGAGGAGGAACAGGATTGCCAAGGCCATGATCCGAACACATGGAACTTAGAGACTCGCTACTACGACCATTACTCAATCTGGAAGTGCTAACACTGGACGGTGCAGGTGGTGGTGGATTACGTGGTCTTTGTAGCGTGGAACTATTGGTCTTGTCCATTCCTATATAAAACATTGAAACGTATAAATAAATGGAACGAAAAAAGAAGAGGAAAAAGAAGAAGAAGAAGAAGAAGGAGAATATAGAAAAATTATAGGAGGAAAGTTTCGATTTCACCTATAGAGCTTTACATGGAGAAAATCGTAAAGCGAGTTTAACCTAAACATACCATGCCCTGTAGAAGAGTCTCCACTGGGTGATCTTTTATGGTGTTGATTGTTAAGTGTGTTTAAAGTATGCGATAGTGTGTGTAAGGTGTGTCCAGCTAAGATTGGCTCACTCGTCGTCCGGCTATGTGTGGATGTTGCTAATGACGCTGACGAAGGTAGTGTACCATAATGAGAAGATGGAATGCCACTTGAGCTTCCTGATGGTGGGGGAGGCGGTGCAACACGTTTCTTCAATGATCCATGGATATTTATTGAAATATCTGGTGTCATCGGTGTGGGTACTGTTCACAAAAAAAAAAAAAAAAAAAATTAAAAAAAAAATAAAAAAAAATGTATTTCATTAGCTTCGTTGCAGCAAAAATACATCGTATTGTATAATTCATTAATCATTATTACCATATTGATATTTATAATTATTGCTTACTAATGTTATGCGATTGAATATATTGCTTGATTATTATTCATCATTTGTTATGTAAAAAGAGGACGGGGGTGTATGGGGGGTGAGAAAGAAGAAAAAAAAAATTAAGCAATAAAAACTTACCAGCAACAGGTTTTCTCGTTTGTGGTGGAGGAGGCGGTGGCATTTGTTGTCTGTTGGTAGAGGAACTTGGAGAGGAACCACTTTGTAGACTATCACAAGTACTGCTACGACTACGTAATGTCACCGGTGAATCACCAGAACCTGTGCCTCCACCACCAGCATACGAAGGTGGTCTGCTACGTGACTTTTTCTCAGGCGTTAGACAGCCATTCTAAATATAGTAGAAAAAAAAAAAGAAATAATAATAATAAACGTATTCATCTCATTAAATCTTAACGATTTGATCTACCATCATCTAACATATGTATGTATTGTATATATTTTATATTACGAAATTGTAGCAGATATTGCTAAATAATAATATGTATTTAATCACCCTATCTTCAATGATCGTTTCATCATCGGAAAAGTCCGTTGAACCTTCATCATGAGATAGATTCCAATCGATGTTAACGTTATCGAATAATGTCTTCTGTCTTTGTAAAGCATGACTAAGCTAAAACATGATAGAAAAAAAGAAATCACTTTACTGGTACACTCTTGGAAGAGGGAGGGCAGAGAAGGCGGGGAATTTATGCTTTCAATTATACGTATCAACAAAAATCTCTCATAAAGAAAAAAAAATATATATACTTACTAATTCTTTACAAGTATGATGTCCCATTTCCTGAGCAATGTCCAACGGAGTTTTATCCTGTTTATTTCTGTAACTTGGGTCGGCACCAGCTCGTAAAAGTAATTTCATAGCTTCCGATCTATCGTGCCTCGCTGAAAGATGTAACGCCGTTTCACCGTCAACCGTTGTCCTATCAATACCACCAGTTGGCATATTTTGTATAAGAAAATCAACAATTTGTAGACTGTTGCCCATCTCTCGTAAGATTGCCAAATGTAAAGCAGTCTCACCTATATCCTGTGATATAATGAAGTAACAAAAACTGTCAATAAAAATAATAATAATATATATATATATATATATATATATATATATGAGAAAAAGGAAAAGAAAAATGTAAAGTTGATATCTCACAGAGGTGGGCAAAGGTGCTGCTAGATCGACGTTCTCAGCATAAACTTGTAAGAGTTGTTGTAGATCACGATTATTAACTGCATGTTCTAAATCTGATAAGAGATCTCGTTCATCCGCACAAGTATTCATGACGTATTTTTTATCAACGTATTTGGCTCTTATAAATTCGTACCGTTCTTCCCTGTTGATTCCAAATACAATGATATATATGTATGTATATCTATATGTATATATATATATATATATTAAAAAAACAAATAAAAATTTGTATTCTTACATCGTTGACGTAGGCGTTGGTTTAAGATTATGATGTAATGTAGCTTCCATCACTTCATTAAATGCTTGATTAGTCATATGCCGTGCTAATAATAATTGGGCGGTTCCTACATTGTCTAAAGTTAAAGACTGTATCCTTGATATATGCACCCCTAAATCTCGATGAATACCACTACATTCTATACATACGATTATACCAAAATTTGTAGATAACCAGGTAGCATCTGTTAATAATTTATAACTAAACAGTTAAATCCGTTTAATAATATCAATTATATATTTTTATTTGTATATTATACCAAATGAAATTATTTATATTGCATAGCTTTTTACCGTTTTGAGAGGAACAGTCACAACATTGTTCGTTTCCAGGTAATCGCATAACGCATCGTATAACTGCCTGTTGTAATTCGACTAAACTAGGATTTCCTTGGCCAGCTTCAGCTTTCCCACTAGCATCGAATGCACGTAGCAAAGCTCTTTCTTTACAATTTACCAATACCGACATCCAAGCACGTTGATCTGCTTCATCTTCCGCTTGAAAATGGTACGTACGATTATCTATGAAATTAAATATATTATATTTCAATATTATTTAAACGATATTGTTTATAATAAAATTATAGTTAAGATAAAAATTAAAAAACAAACAAAGATTTTAGGATATTTTCTTGAATCTTCTCTAAATGTTTCCTTTAAAAGTATTATATATAGATGTATATATAAAATATAGATAATTCTAACTCACAACTTATAAGATCAAAGCCTCTTTTATCATCCGGTACCAGCTTTATTTGGCACGTAAGTAGATTCACTCTTGTAGGTGGTTTATTCTCATCCGCATGACAAATATCCAAATAACCTTCGGCTTGTACGGCACATCTTCTTTTTTGCCAAACTCTCCTCATCTTTCCTTCACTTTTTTTCAACAAATGTCCAGAACGTGTTACACCATGCTGTTTATCACCTTGAAGTTGATGCAAGGAATATCCTGCGCTTGCATTTACATTTAGCTATATAATAGAACAATTCCAATGATATTAGCCAATATAAAATAAATATTTATCATAATTTACATAATAGTTCAACTTTATTATTAAAATTTTATTACCTCTTTATCACAACCTGAACTCCTAAGTAAACTCCTTAACTCTGTCAAACGTCTTCGTTCTTCATCCTGAGTTTGTCGAATCTTTTGCAGCTTAATACTCAGATCGGCCACATATGAACCAAAATGTTCTATGGTCTTTAGGCCATCTTGAAAATAGCTAAGGATCAAAGAGATAAACTAATAAATTCAGTACGTTAATTAGTAAGTTAATATATCTATATTAATACGACGATGATATAAAATTATAATGAACTTACTTGGTCTGAGCATGATAATATTCGACTAGATGCTGCAACAGTTCGATACCTTTCTTTGTCTTGATTTCATTCACCTTTATGAGATACTAAAAATATAAAAAAGGGAGGGAAAAAAATAATTATTTAAAAAAAAAAAAATAAATAAATAAATTAAAAGAAAAGACAAAAGAAAAATAAATAAATAACATAGAAACCTTGAAGCATAGCTCGTGAATATGCATTTATTGCATCATATTACTCTGTCCTACGCTAACAGATTAATCAATTCTCCTTCTCACCTCGCACATTTGCAATTGAAATAATCGCCTCTCCTTCTCCATTTCATCGGCAATCTCGGCTGGTGTAACCTCCGTACGAATAAGGCCAGCCTCCTTGGCATGTTGCTTTTTCTCCTTCTCGATTTTCGCATACTTTGCCTCGTAGTCCTTCCACGCCTTTTCGAATGGTCTTTTGAGATCGCCCTTCACACCTCTCAAATCTCCTTTCAGTACCGAATCCAACGGAAACATTACGATGTTATTGATATTTTGCATCTGCAAAATCAGTTTCTGGGTAAGCGCATCTTTATCACCTTTTATTCTTTTAAAAATACTTGATAATAATATGTTTATTTAAAAATCAATTGGCAATTAATAAAAAAAAAAAAAAAAAAAAAAAAAAAAAAAAAAAAAAAAAAACGATCTTTTTATATATAATGAAAGCTTTAAAAACGAAATATTTATGAAAAAAGTGAACAGAATAAAAATTTAAATTTCCCGCCAAACGCACGATAAAAACCCGGTCGGTAAAACATTTTTCTTCGTTATCATAAGAAACAATTTATTGTATGATGTATACATATATATATATATATATATATATACAAACACATAATTAGCATTATATTGTATATATAGATATAACTGTGTTGAACGAAATAAAGTTTTTTCGAGGTGACTTTAATCAATCTTATTTAATACAAAATTGAGAAGTAAAAAAAAATTATAATGGCAACATGTATACACTTTAAAAAGTTAGATTACTCTATAAATAAATAATATACCAGAGTCTTCATAAGGGCGCTCAATTCCTTGGTAACCACTGCGAATTTAAGGAATGCTGCTCCTATATCGGGCTCTTGTTCCTTAAGGGCAGCATCGCCGAGTCTTTCAAGGGCTCTCCCGAGATAAACTTCGTTATCGACGTGGGCTTAAAAAGAAAAAAAAAAAAAAAAAAAATAAATAAATAAATCAATCAATCAATCAATAAACAAAATAATAAAATATTAAATAAAGAAAACGACATTTTCAATTTAATATTGAAACTTATTCATACATAAATATCAAACAAATATTTTTGTTTGCAGATACATACTACTAGTTTTATTTATTTTTTTTTTTTTAATTTTTGAGAAAAAAGAAAAATAAACAAAGGAAAAATTGAATATAAGTAATAATTTATTAAATTAAATTAATTAGGTATTAATACAAATTTATATATACATACATATATATATATATATATATATATATATATATATATATATGTATGTATATATAAATATATATATATATATGATATTTATATGATATATATATATATATATATATATATGATATTTAGTAAATATTTAGATTAGGTTTTTCAAATTTTCCCATTATACATAAATACATACATATATATATTCTATCGCTTTTATCTCTATTTGTGTAAAATAAGAAAATAGACAAAAACTTTCTGGCTCTTTTGAGAAGACAAATTTATACATATATATTATATATACACATACAACATAAACATGTATATAAATATATATATATATATATATATGTGGTATCCTTCGCCTACAAGCAAAATCGATTTCATGCTTTCTCCCCCAAGTCGTCGTCTACGTGTTCTTTGTTTCTGTCTCTCTCTCTCTCTCTCTCTCTCTCTCTCTCTCTCTCTCTCTCTCTCTCTCTCTCTCGCTGACAGAAGGGAACGTTTCCGTTTCGAAGTTTCGATTGTATCGGGAAACTCGACGGCTCGACGAGCAGAAAGCATTGTTTCCTCTGAGAGAGAGAGAGAGAGAGAGAGAGAGAGAGAGAGAGAGAGAGAGAGAGAGAGAAAGAGAGAGAAAGAGAGAGAGATAGACATGGTACTCGATCTTTACGTATGGATCATATTGGAGCGACATTTCCTGCGTATTCGAGAGGATACGATGAGGCGAACAAGTCCATAGAACAGAAAAAGCTAGATAAATCAGAGGGGGAAAAAAGAGAAGAAAAAAAAAAACGAAATTGAAAATATCGTTCGAAGAATTATGATTTTTAAAACTTGACTATTTTTTACTTTTTTTTTTTTTGTTCTTTTTTTCCTTATTTATTTATTTATATCTTTTTACTAAGTTTGTTTTAAATGAAAATACATATCTTTTTCTAGGTTATATTGTTTTACAGAATACGTAATTTACTTTAATTCTTGTTTGTTGAAATATGAAGAAATTTGAACAAATTATTACAAAGCTCTAACTTACTTATATATTAATTATTCATAAATTAATTATACACAGAACCAATTCCCTCTACTCCTTCCTTCCTCCCACCCACTCTCTCTCTCTCTCTCTCTCTTTAATAAATCAATTGATATCATTCTTGAACAATTTGAAAAAGCGCGCGTAATCGTTAATATTACCCTCAAAAAGGGAACGCAAATTCTTTTTTTTTTATTCTTCAGTATTCCATACAAAAATTGCTTATAAATGTCGTGTCTAAGTTTAGCATAATATCTCTTGCAGTTACACACACACACACACATGCCATATCGTACATATGTATATATACCCCCCTCATCCTTAAGCTATATACATTTGTTTTAAAAGGCACAATGGCAAAGAAAAAAAAGAGGAAAATAAGAAAAAAAAAACAGAGAGAGAGAGAGGGGGGGGAGAGAGAGAGGGGGGGAGAGAGAGAGAGGGGGAGAGAGAGAGAGAGAGAGAGAGAATAAATTATTCGTGAAGCATGTGAGATGTTAGTCCTGAAAAAAAAGAAGAAAAAAAGAAAAGAATCGGTAAAAAGGGACGACTAATTGTAAGTACAGGAACGTTTTTGCGACGAGGAAGAATGACGTAAGAGCATCATCAAGCTGAGACATCGTAAAGAGTGAAAATTAGCGTGCTTGTTTACAGGCGAGGGGGGAAAGGGGGAGGGACGGAGGGGCGGGGGAGAGGGGGGGAGAGAGAGAGAGAGGAAGGAAGGAAGAGTGGGATTGGCTGTGAAAAGAAGCAACAAAATTGAGTTGCCGAGCATATCCTATTTCTTTCCACATTTGCTTTTGAAATTTATGCGAAAAGTGAGTTTAACGACGACCATTTATTGTGATCTCTTTCTCTTTGAGAAGATTAATCTCTTCTCTTTGAGAAGTTTTCAAAGTGACGTAGATTACAAAGCTATTTAGAATGACAGGGAAAAAAAAATAACTTAATGAAAACAAGGAAAAAAGAAACGAAACTAAAAAAAAGAGGGGGGAGGGAAGAAAGAAGAAAATGACCATGAGACGAAAAGAAAAAAGAAAGAAAAAAAAAAAAAAAAAAAAAAAAAAAAAAAAAAAAAAAAAAGAATTTTATGATCATAAAAAAAAAAAAAAATTATCATTCATAATTAATGAATCTTATCGAGCGTTTTTCACGCTAGATCGCGTGGAATAAATTTTTACGGGAGAACGAAGCGGAAAAAAAGATGAGAGAAGTAGGAAGGACGATGAGGAAGTGAATATACTCTCTCGAATGAGCGAGAAATATAAGGTGGGGGTGAGTGAGAAACGGGTGGGGGGGAAGAAGGTAAGGGCGCCAGAGAAATCGATCTGTCTGTCCTCTAGCGTTAATATGAAGAGAAGAAGCCATGAGGACAATCCCCATAGAAGGGAAACTTACCGATAAGGTTTCCGCTCTGTAAGCTTCATATATACAAATATGTACATATATATGTGTATATTATGTGCGGCGTGTGTCTCTCTATATATATATATATATATATATATATATATATATATATATATATATATATATAAAAAGCAAAATTATTTACAAAAATACGAGAAAGGAGAAAACAAAAGAAAGAACATAAAAAAAAATGGAAATTAAAAATAGAAATAAATAAAGAAAAAGACTTTTTGTGAATGTAAAATGAAAATCATATAAATTTTAAAATAGAAAATTTGCCGGAGGAATGAAACGTTTTCTCTCGAAAATTGATAAAAAAGAAGTGAAGAAAAAACGAATTGAGGTTATATCCGTGAAAAATATTTTGTGAAATGCGTAAGGGGAGACACAATTTTAGCCAATATAAAATCTCTTATCTAAGTTTAGATTAAAAATTTATATATAAATATATTACAATGTATTTATGTATAACTTTCGAAAGGTTAGGTTTTTATAAAACTTAATATTCTA
>NC_062204.1:1706817-1719317 GCF_912470025.1 Vespa velutina | reverse complement strand
GAAGAAGAAGAAGAAGAAGAAGAGGAAGGTGTTAAACGAAGGTGAGTTACCCCTGAAAGAGAGATGATCGATCCTCCCTTCTTGTATCATAAAGTTTTTCAAGCAGAACAAGAAAATAAGAGTTCACGTCTAGTGAGCGTGTATCACCTTACTGAAAAAATATTAACCTGAAAGATCGATGCTGCTGTAATGCATATATACTTGTCTCTTGCGTATCGTGAAATCTCTCTCTCTCTCTCTCTCTTTCTCTCTCTCCTTGGGAGGACCAAAGAAGAAACACCAGGAATAGATCTTGTCTCGTTCAAGAATAACTCAGCCTAAGAGCGAATTCTCATAAGACGGTTTGTGATGTTGTAAGAGCCAATTCTAAAATAGGAAAGTGGGTGACATAAAGACAATCAGGGTCAAGAGTAAGTCGACCAAAAGAATGAAAGAGTAAGAGGGGTGGTATTATAGAAGTTTAAACTTTGGTATTCGACATCTGGAAACTTTTGTTTGACATCGTTCTTATCAATGTAATTATGAATGAGAAAGTAAAAAATTTAAGTATGTATATATGCATGTACATAAGCGCGTTTATGATAAAATTTAATATAATCCTTTTATAGTAGCATCGTTGCAAACAACAATTTTACCTACCAAGGTTTCCTAACCTATAATTTTTATTATTTAATATATATGTAAATTTCTTTTTTTTTTCTTTCTTTTTTTAAGTTCGACTTGTTTCTTTCATCAATCGGAGAGAATCCATTGTTTATCTTTTTATTTTTTATTTTATTTTATTTTACTTGATTTTTCAATTACAAGTTAAAACGATACGATTAGTATACGATTATTATATATTAGTATCATATAATTATACTGCACTATAAAGTATAGTATAAATAAAAAGAAAGCGATTTATATTAAAAGAATATTAATGACTTATAATATTAAGTTTTTCGTAGTTTCTTTTTTTTTTTTTTTAAGTAAAAGTTAAAATATTATTATATTGATACTTTAGTATAATTTTTTTTTAGAGCATATTAATAATAATAATAATAATAATAATAATAATAATAATAATAATAATAATAATAATAAAATATAATTATGGTTGTATAAATTAAAATTATTCATTTGTTATTATTTATTTCTTGTTGTCAACGAACAAAAATTAGGTTATAGTACAATTAACCTACTATTTCGAAGTTTGTTAAAATCCTCGACAAATTTTCTCTCTCTACTTTGTCGTATGTGTCAATATGTGTTTGTATTTTACAGAGGACTTCGAAAGCTGTGTCATGTCGACTTCTCCACGGCTAGGTTATTAGGTTAAATTCGTTCCAAGTAAACTTGGGAACGTGACTATATTCATGTTACTTAATCACCTTTTCGCATCACCCGCGTAATTCAAATTGGCTTACATTAGTAGTATATTATTCAAAATCACGAAAGAAGAGAAAATTTTAATAATACAATTTTTTTTCTTGTTTTTTCCTTTTTTTTTTCCAAATTGATTTCTATTATATTGTTGAAATCAATAATAAAACCCGCGATATTCAAATTTGTTCGATAGTTTATTCTTAAAAAAAAAAAGAAGAATGAAAAGAATGAAAAGAATGAAAAGAAAATATTGTCGACAAAAAGAAGAGAGAGAGAGAGAGAGAGAGAGAGAGAGAGAGAGAGAAAAGACGATTTTTCGTGAAATTGGTTTTTCTTTATCTCATGATATAATATTAATAATAAAAAGGATATAAAAATGACAAAAAAAAATTTGTTAGATTTCTCCCTATCTTCAAATCATATTACTCGAATCAATAATTATATTGCCAAAAGAAAGTATTTCATGCTTGAACAAGATTTAATGGAGCAAAAAAGAGAGAAAGAGAGAGAGAGAGAGAGAGAGAGAGAGAGAGAGAGAGAGAGAGAGAGAGAGAGAAAACAAAGAATTCCACGAACAAGGGAATGCTCGTCGGTCGATCTATTCTTTTCTTCTTTTTTCACCCTTTTTTTTCTTTACTCGTATTTATTCGTGGAATAGAATTTTTTTTCGAGTTTCTCTCTCTCTTTCTCTTTTTCTCTCTCTGTCTCTCTCTCCTCTGGCTGGCGCGAGTCAGAAAATTGTGAAAAGCGTGCAATAGGAAAGGTGCATAGTTCTTTGTGGTCTCGTAACAACGCCAGTGCACTAGTGCAGCATCAACAACGATGCCAACCAGCTGCTCTGTTGCTACTGGGCTTTAGAAGAATGCCCATAGACGGTCGGCTTTCCTTGCAGGCATCGTTTCAAGACGCCAAAGAGCTTTCGTAACGTTCAATTATCTCTTTTTACGGAGCTGACTATGTCGGTCGAAAAGAGGAAGAATTCCAAGAAGAAAAGAAGATAATTTAACTCGCGAGTTGTTTCAAGAGAGATGCTTAAACGTATGTATGCATGTATGCATGTATAATATGTATGTATATATGTAAATGTAACACAACACTTCTAAGATCATTAACATATTTCTTCATCGGTAATAAATAATAGAAAATGGAATACAAATTTTACATATGTAAAAATAAATAATATCATAAAGAAGAACGTATTAAATAAAATTTGCGATTTAATTTTCATGAAACCAATGAAATTTCAATGCGGAATGTAATACATATCATTTGATATACATCCGATCCACTTCGATTGATCGTCCGAAGTTGATTGAAAGAGTTCCCAATTGAATAAATTTGACACCAACTGGAAGCCATAAACATTGGAAAAAGATCGCGTGTCCGGGAACTAGTATATACCTATACCTGTATATATATATATATATATATATATATATATATATATAAAATACTATATGCGTGTATATTTATATATGTATATAGTACATTAAGAAATCGAATCCGAAGTTAGTATTGGTGATCCACTTGAACGAGATCCTCCTACGAACGTTCACACTACACCATCGAACGTTTACCTTGCTCTCGAGGGAACAAAAATTGCTTATTAACACGTTGTATGTCTCGTGCTCCACCGATGGCCCACATCGAAAGGACTTATCGTTCTAGGCTGTTGTAAATATCTTATATAAAATTAAACGCGATCATAAAATACTTTATAATATTATCAAGCGATACCATAATTGTCATGTGTAATGGAATTTTCATGCCGTTGCCGATCGATGGTTCAATGCAGCTTGCCTGAACGGAAAATCACCACATCAAAATATCACGGCATCCCCGACGTGTTTTTAATTATACGTTTACGACGAAGTGACTTTAGATTTTACGATTTCTTTTTTTTTTTTCTCTTTTTTTTTTTTTTTTTGTTAAATACAGTGTTCTTGAGAAATTTTTAACTTCGGAGTCTGTCATTATGTTTTCAATGGCCGACGATAATTTTGTTACGTTAAATATATTTTAATTAGAGTTATTTGAAGTATTTATGTATATCAGAGAAAAGATAAACTTTGATAAATCAATTATTTTGTTACAAAATGACCGATCAACAATTCTGTTAACCTATTTTTCAAATGAACAATTACTCAATAAATATCAAAAGATATATATATATATATATATATATATATATATATATGTACCTAGAATAATAACATATAAAAATGTATTAAGAACCGAAAGAAGCCATTTTGTTTCAATATGGCCGACGATAATTTTATCCTATCAAATAAAATTGTTTGATGAATAAAAAAAAAAAAAGAAAATGATAAATAAATAATTAAATAAATATAAAAAAATATATATATTTCAATAGTAATGTAAATTTTTTCAACTTCCACATGTTTCTCTATAAGAAAAGTATATAGCGAAAAAGGGAGATACTTCTTCAATAGAAGAAAACTGATTAAATAAATAATAATCAATCGTTTGCAGTTCGACGCGTTGGATCAAAAGTCAACGTTATCAAGCGTTCGAACGAAGCGACAAAAAAACACACATTACGAGCTGCAAACTCTGCTGCAACATAAAACAGCGAGAGTGAAACACTTCATGGTACACCGACACTCGTGGTGAACAATCGAGCTAACGCGAGAAAAAGAAAAAAAAAAAAAGAAGAAGAAAAGAAAGAAGAAGAACATAAATAGAAGGAAAAGCGAAAGTGTTGCGACATTCGTCGAGAATTATACGGCCTAATGCTGTCGTGGTTTTCTTCGGCCGGCAGCCTTTTTTTAAACAGCGACGACGACATATTCGAGCGATTTTTTTTCTTTATCTTTTTTTCCATCCCTTTCATCATCGGATCATTCTCATTCCCACTATTCCCTTTTAAATATGACGTGGATTTTTCTAAGCCTCGACTTTACTTCTCATTGGTAAAAATATTGAATTTATATATATATATATATATATATATATATATATATATATATATATATCTTTTTTTAACTTTTTTTTTTTTTTTTTTTTTTTTTTTTTTTTTTTTTTTTTTTTTTTTTTTTTTTTTTCTTAAAAATATTTAAACATGAATATGATATGTATAGATCGAAAGAACTAGATTCTACATATAAAAAAGAAAAAAAAATTATATTTATACAAATTTGAGATATCACGAGAGCTACGAATTTTCTATTGAAAACAAATAGGACGTATACGATTACAAGTATTATATATAAATAAGAGTATATATATATATATAAAGTGTATAAGAAATGTAAAAAAAAAAAAAATCAATAATTCCAGAGGGAGTAATCGCGTTCTATCGTTTGATGATCAAACGATAAGAAATTCCTTGAGTTCAGGAAACACCATAGTAGATATGCGTACATATGTAAAAACGTTGGAAAGATTCAAGATAAAAGATGGCGGCAGGTATGTATATTTGCAGCATATACTTCTCTTTGATTGGTCGAAAGAATCTTTTATGTACTACATATATATACATATATATATATATATATATGAATGCATGATATGTTCCTCTGAATACATGTATATGTATATATATGTGATAAGTATATACATATTATATATACATGCATTCATACATATATGTATACATACACACACACAAAGCTAGCTATGCAATGAAATAAAATAAAAGAGAAACGAAGAAACAGTGATGTCTCATCGAGCATGGCTTCTATTTAACGAGTGCATTGCAAACATTGAGAACGATGAAGAAAAATAAGATTGACTAGAGTTCGAATAAACGATTCAATATCGTATAGAAGAATGTTGACACATCTCAATTGTGATTTTCTCAACAAACTTTTCTCTTATTTTTCACGGTTATCCTTGTATCATCAATTATACGTAAGAAAACGAAAACGACGACGACGCGATATATTTTTCTAACTTTTCTTATTCGTCAGCGAATCAGAAGCACGTATGTACGAACGACAGACACGTGATCCGGATATTTTTTTTTTTTTTTTTTTTTTTTTTTCCCGTAATAATAATAGTTTAGCTTATCTCTCAAATTTCGTCTTACAAAAGTTCGAATTTCTATACCGAAGTCATATTTCTAAGAAAGGAGATTTTGATCGGTCTATCGAAAGAAATTTGAAATAATTTAATTACGGTCGTTTCTTTTCAAAAATCTTTGTTTGTTTGTTTTTTTTTTTTATTTTTTAAATAATCTCCGATTATGTAATTTGAATTCCCGCGTATTTTTATTTCAAAAGTGTAAAGTATATCACTTTCGTTAGATTAAAACGAAATCGACGGTTGATTTCTTGACTCTGATAATCGTATACACACACAAACACAAACGTACCACATATACACAATCATCGGTTAGCTATCATATCGCTGTAATGTACAAACTTATATGTACATATAATGTATGTACATAGATAGATACAATGATGACTAGTTTCGCAGGAAGTCACAGTCTATTTATTAGTTTACGACTCGATATGCTAGAGCGTTGAGGAGATCCTATGTATATTCCGTTGAAGATACGAAGATTAAAATATTAATAAGCGTACCTATGTTGAATGTCAACGACGTGTGAAGATGTCATCATCGGCTTCGAATGTTAAGTAGATAAAAGCTGATCAGTGCCAACCAATAAGACGATTTTATCTATCTAACCAATCAAAAGAGTTCGTAATTAACCTATAGGATTATTCGAAAGTAAAAATCAGTATCTGTCATAAATAACAAAAAAGAAAACGAAATAAATAAAAACAATATGGACGATATAACATTTCATTCTATTAGAAATACATAGAAAAACATCTTCGATCTATGTATAATGAGGGTTAAAATTTATTAGTGTAAACCAATAAGACGGCTTTATATATCTAACCAATCAAAGGAGTTTGTAATTGATCAATAGGATTACATAAATGTAAAATTACTATTCTTCAAAAGTATATATAAAAAAGATAAATAAAAAAGAAATGATTTAAATGAAATTGTGATGAAAAATGGATGATAAAAGTGATTAAAAAGAAGCCAATCACCATCGACTAAATATTGAACTAAAATATTAAACGAATTTGTAATGAACTAGTAGGATTATCAGGAAGTAAAAAAAAAAAAAAAAAAAAAAAAAAAAAAAAAAAAAAAAAAAAAAAAAAAATTATAAAATGTTTTCTACATCCTTAGAAACAAGAAAAAAACATTGATACACCCATAATGAAGGTTATGTTAATTTGATTACAACTTCGTAGCCAATCAACACGAGGATCAATAAAAAAAACCCAATACTCTTCGTAATAAAAGAATTCGATACTACTTCGTAAAAACTACCAACACAAAAGAAAAGAAAATAAATAAAAAAGAAAAAAAGAT
Organism: Vespa velutina; assembly: GCF_912470025.1. Taxonomy (NCBI): domain Eukaryota; kingdom Metazoa; phylum Arthropoda; class Insecta; order Hymenoptera; family Vespidae; genus Vespa; species Vespa velutina. The sequence goes on along the minus strand of NC_062204.1, from coordinate 1,712,591 downwards.
AATTGGACATTTCCTACGCCATAAAAAAAAACCACTGATAACAAAAATTATAATAATATTCCAATCGCATAAATTAAATCACTCGTACTTTGTATGTGTGTGTATATATACATACATACATATATATATATATATATATACCTCAAATGTAATGGTGGTTATACACATTATAATCAATTGTAATGCACATAATAAATGCATTGAACGTATTAGAAAAAAAAAAAAAAAAAAAAAAAAAAAAAGGAACAAAGGAAAACAAATAAATAAACGAATAAATAAAAGCAGGTAGAAACCGGAAAACGCATTATTTCCTTGTATCGTGTGTTTGACAAAAGAGACAGAAAAAAAAAAAAAAAAAACAAAAAAAAAACAGCAATGCCGGTCGAGGGCGCGCGCAAGGATGGCAGTAGCGGCGGCGCGCAAGGATACGAGCACGACCTCGATGAGAGCCGAATCCAACGTGGAGATGGCCGAATAGTCCCGAAAGGTGGCTGCATCTTCCGTATGCATCTGCGAAACGCCCACGCGCTACGAGCACGCATGCGGCAACGCCAATCACCTACCCTCTCTCTCTCTCTCTCTCTCTCTCTCTCTCTCTCTCTCTCTCTCTCTCTCTCTCGCTCTTCCACTTGGATAATCTGTCTCTCTCGTTCTTACAACGTCGCACTATTACAAATAGAAATAAAGAAGCAGTGCGGGCGCCAAAGTCGATAGGAAGGAAGAAGAGAAGGAGAGAGAAAGAGAGAGAGAGTAAATGTTGTCATAAAAAAGATGAAAGAATGTGCCCGTGTTGTGTGTATATATATGTGCGTATAAAGGAAGAGAGAGATAGAGAATAAATATATACAGCGAAAGTTGTTAAGAGATTTAAATCCCGGCGGACGAGTTATCGAATTCTCTTTCGAAAGAGAGAGAGAGAGAGGAAGTTTTACCAATATTCTCTCTCTCTTTTTCTCTGTATTCGTACATAATAGAAAAAAAAAAAGAAATATATATATATATATATATATATATATATATATATATATACTTGAAATAGAAGATCGACCTTTCTCTATCCTATGTTTAACTGTGATTCGCAATGCACCTTTGAAGAATACGTAATAAGTCGTATTGTTGTAGCAGCGCGCGAAATTCTAATATTTCTAATGTTTACCGCGTATAACATATGCCGGCCCTCCTCCATCCCCACCCCTTCCAGTAAGATATGTTCAAGAGCACAGAAGATACTATTACAATATTCCGTTTTGGTTTTGATGCATCAAGAATTATCGCGGATTACGTTTCTAATCCTATTACCGTGTATAGTATCGTTTAAATCTAATAAATATATAAGTACATAATATAGAACGACACGAAGATTTCATCGATTTCTTTAATATATAAATATATAAATATATATATAAATAATATATATATATATATAAAATATATAAAAATTAAGGCGATTTTAACAAGACTTATGATATTTATAAATGCTAAATGTCGATAATAAATAAATAAAAAAATAAATAAATAAAAGTAAGGTTAGAATAAAAATTGTATTAGCATGTATGAGATACATACATACATTATACATCATTCATGCATACATACATACATACATACATACATACATATATATATGCAGAGAAAGGAAAGGTCGAAAGATTTTAAGAAACGAGCAGGTAGAGAAAAGAAGCGAAAAAGAAAAAAAAAAGGATTAATAACGGCCGAAGAAAAATAAAAAGGTACGACAAAACAATAAAGACAAGAAGAGGAAAAACAAAGGAAAGAAAGAAGGGGGAGGGGGGGAGGAAAGAGAACATCGCCAAAAAGAAAAAAAGAAAAGAAGGGGAATAACCAACAAAAAAAAAAAAAAAGGAAAGAAAAAGACAGAAAGAGAAAGAGAGAGAAAGATAAAGAAAAGGTTGTCTTACCTCTTCGAGGGATGTGATGGTCTGCCTGCATTGTGGCATTCGAGAAACGAAGGTCGACGTAGTGGGCGAGTTATAATCCTCCCTCGTTTCCTCGACGAACTCGCTCACCGCGATTAGGCCCGGCATTTTTTCTTTTCTCCTCTTCTTCTTTTTGTTATTGTTATTGTTATTGTTATTGTTGATTCTTTCTCTTATATTCTATCTTTCTTAAGCCTTAACGGAGATGACATACACATGAGAACACTTTTTTTTGAACGGGACAACGGGAGAACTGTCACCGCACAACCACTACCATCAACCAACTACGACGATCGAAACGACGTTTACTAAAGCACAAGAGTACCGATAGATTTCTTCTTCGTGCCTTCTCTAGCACCGTATGTCTCGTTTCTCGCGCACACACACCCGTCACCGATATATCCCTCTCTCTCTCTTTCTATCTCCAATAATCTCTCTCGTAGCTCGCGTTACCTCTCTCTCTTTCTCTCTCTCTCTCTCTCTCTCTCTCTATATATATATATATATATATATATCTTTCTTTCACTTTACAGTCTTTCTCTCTCGCAGGCGCACCATAAATTCCAACGACGTTGGCACTGTCACCTTTTCCTTCCAATCTTTTTCTATTTCTCCCTTTTCTTTTTCTTCTTCTTTTTAATTACCACCACCGTTTCCGTGATTACGGTTAGAAAACATTGACGATTAGAACGACGACGAATGATGATAAACGTTCTGACGGTGTGTCGACGTTGGCGATAGAGGAGGGACAAATCCCGCAAGAGAGAGAAAGAGAAGGATGCAAAATACGATATAATATATTTGCTCGTGTATACTACTATACTCTCTATCTATATCTCTCTCTCTCTTTCTCTATCATATATATATATATATATATATATATATGTGTGTGTATGTATTTTTGAACGTAGTGCCAAGTTTCTCTCTCTCTCTCTCTCTCTCTCTCTCTCTCTCTCCTTTTCTTTATTTCGTTTCCTTCTGAAGCCTTCAAGAGAATCGCCCGTAGGCTGCTCTCGGACAACAATTATCTACCCGACGACATCTTCCCGCTGTCGAACTTCCTACGACGATAAACGACGGGAGAATACATATCTCTCGTCTTTCCTTCTCCTGCCTTTCTTTCTTTTTGACAACAACAGAACGTAATCCCAACGCGCGTATATTAGGTACGCGCGAACGCGACTGCTCTGTTCGGCAATCGTTAACGTTCTTACGGACACTTTGCCGAAGCTTCGCTTCGTACGCCACCGTGCCAATACGAGGCGCTTACGACGACGAACGAAGTTTCACTGAGGCGGCACCATCGATGATACTACTTCGTCATTGGTTTGATAGTTAAGAGTTATTACAAGCTTCGAGATTTATTCTATCGAGGCGACATCTGATGACAGATCGTTTCAACTAATACAAATTACCGCGGTAAAATGTTAGATAATTTGAATTGTTATTAATCCAATGTGGAAAATGTTATTTCTTTACGAATTCATTTGTGCTTTTTTTTTTATAACCTTGATATATATATATTTTGGAAAAATTTGAATGTTTATTTATAGTAATTAAATAGAAAGATGTGAAATACTCATGTCAAGTTCAAATATTTAATTAAAGATCATTCCTTCGATTTAACAAAAACGTTTGTATTAGAACGGATTTAATGCGACATGTAATTTTTTAAATTTATTTATTGATAAGTAAAATTACATATATCCACAAACACAATGTTCTTTCATGGGGATTGAGGGGTAGGTGTAATAATGCATTAAAACTTGTGAGCGGTGAGGAGAAATGCGTGTGAAGGGGGGAAAAAGGGGGTGAGTGAGTGGGTGGATGGGGTGGGAGGAGAGGTAATTATCCTTAAACGATAATATACTCTACTAATAATTTAGGCGAAGGCGGGGAACTGATCGTGGAGATGTTTAATTTAAAAATTATAATGCTTCTATGTAAGAGTGATATTCTAATATTATGTATTCTCATTTATCCGTTATTTTTATCGGTTTAAGGTTAGCTTGGATGGATGCGCAGATCTTAGTATATACTGTATACTAAGAACTCATAAGAAAATCATTAATTTTAACAGTTACTTTGTTTTCTTTTTTTTTCTTTTTTTCTTTTTTTTTTTTAAGTGCTTTCTCTCTTTTTTGGTTTCTTTCTTTTTTCTTTTTTTCTTTATACTATCCTTCAAAACTTAAAGACAAATATGTGTATTCCTTAGTTTTATCTCAACATTGATAAAAATAAAAATCACAAGCAAAAACGATCCATAGGCAATAGACTTTTTGACTGTGATATATGCATTAACGTTATCTAATAATCCACTATCCTGTACAATCATCTTACGAGCCACAGCAACGACCTTGAAGGAGCATTCATTTCAATGTTTTGGCATTTATTAAGTGTATGGTTTTGAAACTTGGTGCAATTTTTTGTTAGATAAAGATAGAGAGTTTTAGGAAAGCTAGGAGTTATTAGCAGAAAAGTAATTTCTGCTTATGTGTATATTGTTTTATACGAGTGTCACACTGCGCATTATATACTGATATAATACAGGATCATGATTACAGATTGATACACATTGTACGAGAAAAACTGAAAAAATTGTAAAAATAAAGTCTAGCTCCATTATTATTCTCTTCCTTTAACTTCTAAATCCGAACTGCTATTTAAAGGACGTATATTTTCTTCCTTTCCCTCACATCTCACATGGCATTTAAGCTAAGTCAATTATCTTGATATATGTACTTATCACCTCTTTACAAAAATCAATTCTTAAACTTATATAGGATAACTCGATGCAGATTCGCAGTATTATGAAATACATACCGATAACTATTATCAAATTAATTTGCCAAACTGATATGCTCTGATTGCTAATACTGATATTTATAATTCATTTATATTACTATTTGTAACATCAACTTACAATAAAACTAACGATAGATTAACTAAGCAATTTAATGATTTATCACTTAAATTAATCTTCGATAAAATAATATGCGAAGAACAACAACGCAACGATATAAATATATAATTAAATAAAAATCATATTTAACAAATCTTATTTGTTAAATTTGTGTTCGTCATTATCTGCGAATATTCATCGAGTCAGGTTTATATATGCGATGTTTCAATATTTTAATGACTACTTGCTATAGGTACACAATGTATATTAATTTTATATGTATACATGTATATGCATAGTGTGTATATACATATATATATAATCTATATATCACTCACACATCTGTCAAACGTACGCGCTTACGCGCGTGAAATCGAACACACGTTGCATACATACATATGTATATATATATATATATTTATATATATATATTTCTATATTATCATTAATTCACTGATGCTATTTGTAGTATTTGTAATACACTCACGTGGTAATTGTTATCGTCTTAATATATCTAAAATATTTGTAACATTCAGCAATGTATGTATGTGTATCTGTGTGTATTTTATTTGCTCACCCTTCGACCGGAGTTGCGCGAGATAAACAAAATTTATAAATAGTTAATAGAGGAAGGCAGCTGCTTTTGCGAGTGCGCTTAAACGATTTCTTTTTCAGTTTTCAACAATCATCTTAGCATGCAATAAATTGTTTAAATTATTTCAAAAAACATGTGTAAAAATACAATAAAACAAACTTATAAATATATAAATATATATAATGTAATTAATGTACGTTCAAGAACAATCATCTTAAGTATTCCAGCAAAGATTATTAAGTTATATCTAATCCTTTTTTTTTTTTTCCTTATTATATTAATCTTGCAAATTTTTCTCTCGTCTTTTAGACATCAGAGAACAGAGATCTCGATTATCTTT
>NC_062204.1:1519317-1701817 GCF_912470025.1 Vespa velutina | reverse complement strand
ACTTTTACAGTTTCTGTAATAAAATGAGACATATGTTTGGAATGATGGGATAAAAAAAATAATAAAAAATATTAGAATAAAATAAAATAAAATACAAAAGGAAAACAATAAGAAATGTTTCAACAAAATTTTGAAACATTTCAATATTCGTTGTTATTTCTAATTTGAAATAAAAATGATAAAAAGAAAGAACGATGCAAATATGCCCGTAATATTTATGTTAATCAACGTGAAAGAAAGAAAAATGGAATAGTTTGCAAAAGGTTGCTCGTTACAAAGAAGAAGAAGAAGAAGAAGAAAAAGAGAAAGAAAGTATCTAGGAAATAAATAACAACAAAGAGGAAATGTTTGCTTCTGGCTACTCTTTCTTTTCTTCCTTCTTTCTTTCTTTCTCAATCTTAGGCACATAGCTCTTCCATTCCAGAGGCTCTAATTTTTCCCTGTTACGTTAGAGAGGGCTAGCATCTTGACTAACTAGGTTCTCGAGATGTTCTATTCTCCGAGAATAGATGCTCTCTGATGAGCTGACTTCTCTCGACTTCTGCAAAGCCAGACAAAAGCCTTCTCTCTTCTGGTTATACCAACGATGCTGTTCTTTTATCTGGGTCGCATGGCAGACACGTGCAATAAGTGTATGGGCTGGCAGTATTCTTAAGTGTACTTTTGGTTAAGTCACGAGATATTGAAACTATTCGAAATCTTTAAAAAGAAAAAAAATGTTCCAAGAATATCAAAATATAAACGCAAAATTCTTACTTAACTGATGATTAAAATAAATTGTTAATAATAAGAATACCTTGCAAATGAACAAATGATTATGGTCTGATTCTTTTGTTTTTTTATTATTGATCGCTTAATTTCATTCTTAAAAAAAAAAAAAAAAAAAAAAAAAAAAAAAAAAAAAAAAAAAAACAATTGAAAAATAATTTGTAAATAAAATAATGTAATTTTAACAAATATATATTTGTATTTTAAAAATTTATGTTTACATTTAAAAAATTTTATTTCATATCTTTAATAGCAAAAGCATCAAAATTACTACATATCTCAAAAGTTAATATAAGTTATATATAATATAGTATAATTATACTAATGTAATAATCAATATAACTTTGGTTTAAATTTCACCTTTTATAATAGGAAAGTTAACACAAATTTTGTAATGCAAGTTTCAAATTGTATACATTTTTGTTGGACGCAATAAAAAAATTGAGTTATAAAGAATTAATTTCATTAAAAAAAAGATAAAAATAAAAAAAAGAGAAAAAAGAAAAAAAAAACAAAAAAAAAAGAAAAAAAAAAGAAAAAAAAAAAGAAAAAAAGAAAAAAAAAATAAAACAAAAAATATAAACTAAATTGATATAAGAAAATAATTAGAGAGATAATTAATAAATAAAATAATATTTTTAGAAAATATATTTGAAAAACAAATTTATTTCACAAGATGAATAGAAAAAAGAAAGAGATTGTCCCGAAGAATAAAATGTAAATTTAAAACTCTTTTTTAATTGAGAGATAATTAAGAAATATAGAACTCTTATTCAACTGAGAGAAAGAGAAATATATATATATATATATATATATATATCTTTAAATACATATGTATACACAGAAATAATTTAGTAACAAAAAACACTAATTAAAAAATGAGAGATAATTTAGAATGAAAATATATTTTTCATAAATAGAAAATCAACATATATTTATTTCACGAAACAAATGGGGGAAGGAGGGAAAGGGGAAGAAAGAAAAAAAGGGAAAGAAAAATAAAAATAGAAATAAAAAAAAAAAAAACATACAAATAAAAATAAAAATAAAAAGGAAAAAGAAAATATCGTTGCGACACGAGAAACTATAGCAACATGATGCGTAGTCGTCGTCGTCGAGAATGACGCGCGGTCGTTATTGATTACTCGAGCGAGCATACGACGACGATAGTGGTGGGAGGGCAAAGGAAGGGTGGAAAAGAGTGGTTGTGTGCACGTGCACGCGCGCGCGCGCGTGCGATATGTAATCAGTGAGAGTAAGTGGGGAGAGGATGAGAGAGACAGAATGAGAGGTAATACATAGAAGTGAAAGAAGACAAAGGAAGGATGAAGGAAGGGTGTTAAAAGAGAGAGAAAGAGAAATTAGGGAAATGAAAGAAGAAAGAAAAAGAAAACGATTGAAAATGTCAAGTAGAAAGAGAATGATCCTGCGTGTATTTAACGCATTTTCTCTTTTCAATCTTACACGTTTGACTGCTTTTTATAATTCCATTCTTTCCCTCTATCTTTCTTTCTTTCTTTCTTTCTCTTTCTTCTTTCTTTTCTCACTTCACTGTTTGATATTTTCCACAGGCGTGTCCATTAAAAAAAAGTATAAAAAGGTTTGTTCCTTTGAATCACAGGGGGACATTCTTTTCTAACAAAGGCTAATTATTTTTAGAGTCTGATTATCATGTGTGTGTATATGTGTATATGTGTGAGAGAGAGAAAAAACAAAGAATTATAACTATCTATCTACAGAATGAAACGGAAAATCGTTAATGAATGTATAAAAATGATCTCTCACGTTGAGAATAATGACGTAATGGGGATATTGTCATCGAATAAATTCAGTCGTTATTTCAATGACAATGAGAAAAGAATGATATTATGATGTTAGAATGTTACGTACGTTACGTACCTTTCAGGCGTTTCGGACAGCATACGAACTCGACACCAGAGAAGAGCGATATCCCGCATGGTAGTAACATAGCAAAACTCCTTAGATTCATATTACGTTCTCTGCAGGTATCAGCGGCTGTTGCATTCCACCTAAAATAGAAAAAAAAAGAAAAAAGAAAAAAAAAGAAAAAGAATATTATAAAGAAGACTTTAGAATATATATATACGTAATAAGGATATAACAGATAAAGAAGAAACATTGTAAGTGTGTGTGTGTGTGTGTAATATTAATAGTATTATTATTCACCTGTGTGATTCCCAACATTTGGTCTGATTATGTAGATGATCGAAAAGACATCCCTCTGGTACAAGAAGTGCGTCACTTTGGAAGGGACCCTCTGAGAAATTATATAATATATAATATTTATAAAAATGATCAATATGAAATTAATCAATATCAAGGAGATAACTGAGATAAATAAATAGAAAGATCTTTGAATAAAAATCAATAATTTTTTTTTAAATAATTTCTACAAAATTATAATCCATTGATTAACTTTTAATTACTATTATTTAATTACTATTAGTTATTGTTAGTTTTCCAACACTTACCCAGACATCTATAAGGCTTAACCCATCTCGACAATTTACATTTGGTTCTTCCAGGTTTACACCATCCACTGACTCTGACATAATGCGACGACTCGACGATATTAGTGATGTCTCTCTTTGGATATGCCTAGAAAATTATGTTTAAGTTAAATGTCATAAATATTCAAACAGGATGATCTCCATTATCTATCCTTAACATACATAAGCCAAGACCACTTAATCATTTATTCTCTTTGAAATCCTTCAAATAAGAACTCGAGACAAATTAAAATAATATTCAATGTTTATCAACAATTAGCTTGGAATTCATCATAAATTAACAAAGAATAAATAAATAAATAAATAAATAAAAATAAAGTGATTAGCTTACAAAATATCCCATAATAATCAATGAAATCTCAAAAGTATTATTAATATCAAAACCCAAAAATTAGATTAATAATTTTCAATATTTATCATAAGGAATCAGCCCTAAGTTCATATTAAAAATCAAAAAAAAAAGAAGAAAAAAGATACAGATTAAGCCACAAATACTAATAACATCCAATATTAATCCAATGAAACTCTTCAAGTATCATATTAGAAACATGATACATTAATCATTTTTTTCATATAAACTACAATTACGATAAAGTTAAACCATAGGGCAAAACGATTTGGCTTGTAGAAGGTGGAATGCCAAACCGTGCGCTCTTTAGAAGCGCAAGCGCTCTTGCGGTCTAGTGTGTTGCAAGTCAGAGGAACGGGCGTGGGTGAATCGAGGTTGTATCACGAGTGAAATGAGGCTGCCACGAGCAAAGAGGCGTGCATACAACACGTACAACAGTAAACCACCAACAGCAGCAGCAGCAGCAGCAGCAGCAGTACCACTACTACTACTATCACCACCACCACCACCATCATCTTTACCACATCACCAACCATGTCTGTGTCTTTCTTTCGACGATCGTTACTTATTTTACACGTCGGTGTCATTGTGTTATTCGTATTTTCTTCTCCTTTTTCTCTTTCTCTTTTTCTCTCTTTCTTTCTTTTTATCCTAAGTCTTACTAACATGATACTAGCTAGCTAGCTCGTGAAGTATTCGAGTTCGACATACCTGCTCTATATTCGTTTCTACTCTCTTTTTCTTTTTCTTTTTTGGAAAGAAATAAAAGGGGGAGAAAAAGAGAGAGAGAGAAAGAGAGAGAGAGAGAAAATACTTGCAAATAACTTTCAAGAGAGATGGACAAGGTGTGTAAGGGTGGGAGAGAGAAAGGAAGAAAGAGAGAGAGAGAGAGAAAGAGAAAGAAAGAGAAGGTAGCAGGCATACTCTTCTATTTCAACTCTACTGCCTTTTACTCTTTCCCAAACGAGCCAGAGAAGCTGGGAAGCCGTGCACGTTTCTATAGCGTTTCTACTCCCGAATTGAAAGTACCCACTAGGCTTCAACGAGCCTGCTACGAGACTCTGCTGAGAATAATGACGTGTCGTCGGTGTTGGCTGATTTAAACGATCTCCTTTTACCACCTTACTTTTTTTTTTTTTCTTTTCTTTTCTTTTCTTTTCTACTTCTACTTCTTCTTCTTTTTTTTCCGAGTCACCATCTGGTGTTGTGATTTACTTTTTTGATTTCTAGATTACATTTTTCGATTTTCCTATTTTTAAATTAATTTTGAAGTTAGACAAAGTTAATCGTTAAAATTGATTTTCAAATTTCAATAAACACCTTTTCATGTGGATTTTTTCTTTTATATTAATCATATCGTAATTTGATTTATTTTGTTATTTCTAGGCTGAAGATTTTCAATTTATTTTATTTATGTATATATTTATTTATTTTTTTTTTGTTTTAATTGATTTTAAAGTTGATTTAATGAAATAACATTTTGAATTCATCTTAGAAGTAAAAATTATGTCACATTTCGTCAACTTCGCTTGATTTAATTTTTCTTCATTTTTCGATTATATTTTGCATTTGATCTATCTTGATATAAATTCCAAAGTTATTACGAATTAATCTCCGGAGTTAATTAATGAAATCATGAATTAATCTCCGAAGTTAAATAAAGTTAACGTTTAATATTAATATCGTAATATCAACAGACGCCATTCTCAAGTGGAATGAAAAATTGAATGTTTAAATGTGGTTCTTCGTATTGATCTGAATCTCTCACCTTCTTACAATATTCTAAAATCTCGAGTTTGTCCGTCATACAGCTCTTCTTATCGGTCGACGACACCCATCTACCTTGTTCGCCCATGTGTTGTGCCAGGTAAACCTCGCCAACTTCGCATAGCGTTGCAACCTTTAAAGAAAATGAAAATTTGTCTTGGAGATATTTACTCAGATAAAATGAAAGATAAAACAACCACAATGACAAAAGTGTTTTATAATGAAAGAATATTTCTTTTTTCTTAATTAAAAACTTACTATAAAGAAAAATGTTTTTCAATTTCGAATTTGACTATTCAAAAACTCACTGTTAATATTATCTTTTTATTATGAAGAAAAAAAAAATAATAATAAGAACGGAAAGTTGTTATTAAAAATTGTTCTTTTTTTTTCTAATTAAAAATAATTGTTCTTTTTAAATTAAAAAACTTATTTTAATTATTTTTATTTATTTTATTTCTTAAGTTTAACAATATCGGATAAGACGAAAGTATAAGAAAATTTGGAAAGAACCTTAAATATCGATGATTGTCTTTAAAATAGATAAGGTAGTTATATTTTTGTATACAATATTTAACCCAAATTATCGATTATTATATACATCGCGAGCCAACGAATCAAGAAATAACGTCAATCCATCGATTTTTCACGCTCGAATTGTAATCCCGAATGTGAATGATATCAGGCGAAGAGAATCGTTTTCTAACGGAACGATAGGTAATATCGAAATTCTTCTCTACCTTGACAATCAAAGTGTTGTTTCCTAGGTGAGGCTTAAAAGTAAGCTTATAAATAACTCACTTGCGGTTCAGATCTTCCTCCAGCTGGTGCCAATTCCAACCTCTCCGATACGGCCTGTAAATATCAATGAAAATGACTTTATTATTACATTTTTTAGCCCCTCAAAAGAAATTATTAGATTCTCAATGGTCAAACATATTATACTTGTTAACAAATTGATTGTCAACAAATTGGTGTCAAAAAAAAAAAATAAATAAAATAAAAAAAATAAATAAAAAAAATAAAAAATAAAAAAAAAAATAAAAAAAAAATAAAAAACTGACATTTAAGGAATTATGAAAATAATAAAAAATATCATAATTGTCAAGCAACAAATTAATGTCGAGTACAAGAATGGTAATAAAAATAGGTGACACCTGAAATTATGAAAATAATACGAAAATATTATACTTGTTAAGTAACAAATTAATTTCGTGCATAAAAACAGAAAAAAAAATGATTGACTTTAATATTATCACAAAAATAATAATAATAAAAAAAAAAAAAAAAAATAAAAAGGATGTCTCTGACATTAACGAAAACATGAAAATAATAAAAGAATATCATACTCGTTGAGCGACAAATTGGTGTCGAGGATAAAAATAATAAAAATGGCTAATACTTTCATGGAATGATCGATAACATTTTCTTTTTTATACGTTATCAATGATTTATAAATGTTCAATTCAAAAATATCTTTGATATATGTATGTATGTATCATAAATCGATCGTTCCATATATCGAATGTAGTTTCCATTTGCAAGCTGCACATCATTGGTGGCAGCCCCGTTATAAAAGCCGATTATACGATGTTTTATATAAGATTCCCATCTAAGTGGATTTAACTTAATGCGTTTATGGCGCATCTGACCGCAACCTTAAAGCAGCTTCAAACAGACGCTTTCATAGCCACGATGAAGAATGAAATTTTCGGCTACTTCCTTCAGATTCCTCGATTTTCGTTTAACGCCGCCATCTTCGTTCGCGATTGAGGTGAGGTTATGCACGTAGTACATACGTAATCATAGGCAGGAAATGAAGATGAAGAAGAACATATACGAGCGTGTATGTGTTAGAAAGTAATAGGATGTAGCAGCATTGATTCAGATTCCAAGTCTACAATTGTCATAGTTGCTTTTCATTCTAGAAAAACAGGTCGATAGTGACAGCATTTATATTTATATATATATATATATGTACTTTTCATATATGTATATATTATATATATAAATATATATACGTTTCATATAGATACCTTATGTATATAACTTATCATTTTTGTTACCGCAGTTATTTAATACTATATAACAGAAAACAAAATGAAACTGAATATACTACTACTATGTGTGGATTACTTCGTAATATAGGAGTCCTCTTTATTGATTTCGCCATGTCACCATACATATTTCACGAGAGACATGCTGCTTTCGTTTATTATTAATAAATTATGCCGCCACAAACATGCACACACAGACACATCTGCGCATGCTATATATCTTTATTTAAAAAGGGAACTCGATAAATCGCTTGCACATTTTACGAGAAACGTATGTTTTTCCTATCATCATTATTACCATTGATTTTTATACGTATTAGATTATTATGTACGAAATTTCGTAGGAGAATAACGATTCGTTTGGAAATTTGAAATTTGATTCTTTTTTATTCCTTTTGTTTTTATTTCCAAAGAAGTATGTATTATGTTCGTGAGTATGTCGCCTACAAACGTTAGATAAGTTCTCCAATATGGACGTTAAACATAGGATTCGAAATCAAGGTGATTTCAAAATGGAATCCGTGAATTGCTGCCATTTAACACTAGATCGATACACCATAGTGTCTATGACTATTGTAACTCTTTCGAAAGAGTTTCGAGAAAAGGTATTAGAAACGTTAGACTAAAATATTTTATTGTCGTTTCCTTCCTTAAATATATTCGGAGAGGGAGGGGAAGGGACAAAAGGTACATTAATTATTACGAAACGAAATAAATATTATGCAAACAAATGTTAGGATTTTCACTTAACATATAATTTCACTTAAATATTCATGAGCAAAAAGATACGTACGTATTATATCACAAATACGATTTATTTCAATGATTATATATTAATTAGGGATCTCAATACTGTACTTTTTTTTTCTAATAATTATTTAAACATATTTGAGAAAGGCGAGCATGCAAAAGCTAACCACTGTTTCTGCAAGGTTAATAAATTCATAGAAACAGCCGAAAAATATCATATTAGCGCGTAGCTAGTTAATAGTGATCGCGAATAAGGTAAAAATATGTGGAGTATATATTTATAAAAAAAAAAATAAAAAAAAAAAAAAATAAAAAAAGATAAAAAAGAAAAATAAAAAGAAGAAAAACTCAAAAAGAGATTCTAGACGAGTTTAAATCTAATATTGAAAATCTATATATAAAGTTTGATAATATAATTAACGAATATATCTTTTGTCGAATTACGATATCGTCAGATAGTTACTATTAATAGGAACGATAAATGAACGATTAAAAAAAAAAAAAAAGAAAAAAAAAAGAAAAAAAAAAAGAAAAAAAAACAAAGAAAAAAAAAATAAAAAGAAAAGAAAAGAAAATGAAAAATGAAGGAGTGCTTGGAATGCTTGGGATTTGAACGTTCAAACTATATATCCACCATAGTTCTCGATCCTTTCCTTTCTCGTATCGCATACCCGATACATACCGATAACGTCCAAGCCAATAACTTGCGTGTAAGGTTTATATTTTGATGGCATATGGACGCCGAGAGAGCTTCATGCTCGACCGAACAATGCGATTTATATGAGCAATGCGAGCTCCGAGCTTCTATAAGAGAGCAAGAGATAGAGAGAGAGAGAGAGAGAGAGAGAGAGAGAGAGAGAGAGAGAGAGAGAGAGAGAGAGAGAGAGATAGATAGATAGATAGAGAGAGAGAGAGAGAGAGAGAGAGAGAGAGAGAAAAGAGGTTAATCGCTTTTCGATCCTTCTTCTCTCGAATGAAAAATGATAAATATCGAAGACTCTTCAATTATTGAAGAAAATAACTTGTCGAGGTTATAAAAAAGGGGCGAAAAAAAAAAAGAGAAAGAAAATGAAGAGGACGCTTGATGATATAAAATATTCGATTACTCTACTTCGATATCTCTCTAAACGGAGTCACCTCCTCTCTTGCAAGCATCTGGCATATCGTGTTACGTTGATCAAAGATCATTTACCGAAAATGTTCGCAGTAAAAAAAAAAAAAAATTAAGAAAAAAAAATAAGAAAAAAAAAAAATTACACAGGCAAGATTATGATCGTGATTTATAAGATACACAATAGCGAAATATTTGTAACCCACACTTCGTATAATATATTTTTCTTTATAATCTATGAAATGATTTTATATTATTCATGAGAAAAGATTGTCGATCTATCGTATAACATTATGAATACATTCAATGACATTTAAGAGCTATATTACAATTTACACATGCGAATCAAACTTATTACAGAAGCTCTCGACGTCTATCGTACGCGATAAGTTTGCGTAATCATGGTGCTAATATATTACTACACTACTATAACTGGTACGTATTATTACTCCTTTTCCTGCTCTTACTACTGTGTTCGCGTAACATTTAAGGTATGAGAATGTTGAAGTAAAAATAGCATGAGACATTTTAAAAATTTCATTAGTTCCAACATTGCCACGTTATATTCCCGTATTTCTTGATATTATTTTAATTTCGATCATTCCTTAAAAAGAGATTAAATTAAACAACGTGTTATGAGAAAGACAATCGAAATGCTAAATACATCCTATTTAAACAAAATCATCAATGTTCTCGGAATCCAATCTCTGTCTTTTCTAGTCTATATATTTTTGTCGATAAATTCGATCCAAGAGTAATATAAAAAGCGAAACATTTTCACGTTAGATCTATTTTATCTCTATATTCGATTTGATTAGAAAGTTAGGAATACATAATATAACGTTTGTAAGGTTTCGAATGTTCTATATAAGCCTTGAGAATCAATCAAGTATAAAGCCTCTTTTGGAAACGCTTCCTTATCTTTACCGCATCGTACTTTTCTATATATATATGTGTGTGTGTGTGCTATATATATATATATATATATATATATATATATATATATATATATATAATGTATCACTGTATAAACGATATATGTATATATCTACCATTGTATACTATATTGTATAGTAAACTAGTACTATAGTATATTAACATTGTAGTATACTAACACTGTAGTAAGATAGTACTGTAAGCTAGTATATTAATACTAACATTGTAGTATACTAGTACTGTAGTATGCTAATACTATAGTATACTAACATTGTAGCATGATAATACTATTATATACTATTACTATAGACCACTAACACTGTAGTATACTATACTGTAGTATACAAATACTATATATAGTACACATGCTGTAGCATACTATATATATATATATATATATATATATATATATATATATATATATATACTGTATACATTGTATACACTCTATATGCAGTGATACATTTATACTTCCCGAGGCAAAGTAAAATCCGTGACGTAACACGTAAGCCATATAATATTGAATGCGCGATGCATCCTAGTCAAAGAAATATATATATATATATATATTTTTTTTTTCTTTTCCAGTTATATATCTTTATATATATATATATATATATATATAATATATATACCAAGAGAGAAGTCCAAAAAACAAGTGAATTGCACGTGAGAATGAATATGACTCATCGAGAACGTAATCGGTATGCCATCTACTGAGGCACGCATATAGGATGTATCTATGCGTCATTATTCGTGCGTGACATGCAATGAATCGATAGTACATTGAACGATTAAATTTGTTTGAGAATCGAATTATCGAAAGCGAGAGAAAGAGAGAGAGAGAGAGAGAATAAGAGGAAAGCGAAATTCGTTTCCGCAAAAAAATTTTGTGTTAATATACATATATAATTGATAGTCTCCTTTCGATATATTAGAACTTTCCATTTAGCATCTATATATATATATATATCTCATAAGGTATGTATTAATAAATTCCCGAAGCAATATTGTGAAGAGGAAGTTCGTAGTTACCCTTTGAAATACCCTATAATCGACTTATCGTAATTGAGTTAGATGAAAATTGACGAAGGAGGCCAGTACTACCAGGGAGTAAAATCAAATTCAAAGGATATTCACGCGAGAAACTCGAGGGGGAAAAAAGAGAAAAAGAAAGGGAGAGAGAGAGAGAGAGAGAGAGAGAGAGAGAGGGAGAAAGTAAAAAAAAAAAAAATAAAAAAAAAAAAAAAGAAAAAATAAAAAGAATACTTTTATGTTGATCGAACTAACTTCCAACCAAAATCAATTTTTATTTTCCATTTATCTGAAAAAGTTTCATCTTAATTGAAATCCTAATCGTCGTCCATCCTAAAAGGTTATATATCGAATCTTTAAATACATTTACTCGCACACAATTACAACAATCCATCCACCCACATGCACACATACACACACTGTATACAATTATATCACCTCTTTGACATTATTTTCAAAACCATTGGAAACGATGGAAAAAAAATTAAAGTTCATATACACCTACGCGAATATGACGTTTCTCCTTCGAACAACTGGACCATAACCGTCGTCGTCACCGTTCGGCTCTCTCTCTCTCTCTCTCTCTCTCTCTCTCTCTCTCTCTCTCTCATCTTTCGTATCATAAAGAATGCTGACAAAGTAACAATGAAAAAGAAACGAAGGACGACTTTTTGATGCGGCTTATACCGCCTCGACATGAATGACGTCGTTAATCGTCTTTAAGACTCGAACCCAGTTAAGTTCTCTTCGATGATTCTCAAATCTTCAAGAGTGAAAAATTTCCAAAAGCACGAACCATTTCTTTCCATCTTTCTCTCTCACATTCATTTTTCTTTCTCTCTTTCTCACTAATTTTTATTTTCTCTATCTCTCTCTCTCTCTCTCGCTCTCCAACTCGTTCATTTTTCTTTTTTTTTTCTTTCACTCATTTCCCGTCTCTCTTTCTTTCTATTTATCTGAATCTTTTCTTTTGTCACTATTCATCCGTTCCCAAATAATCTACCTGGAAGTTGATTTCTCTCAAAACTCGGACAATTTTGAATGATGAAAAGAGAAGAGGGTGAGTAAGAAGAAAAGACATATGAAAAAGAGAGATGATATGTATATGAGAGATAAAAGAGAGATTGTTTTACGCAGAAGCGGAAAGACGTCGGCTCCGCAAAGTTGCGTATTTCATCGTCGTATGTACATTCAAAAGAAATAAGAAAAAGAAATAAGAAAAAGAAAAATGATTCTTAGTATTCGAAACGACGAAAGAAAGAAGATTCTCAAGTAACTTGAAATGCGTTCTTTCCTTTTTGATAAAAAACAATACCGGGGACGATTATTTTTCGCTGACGAATAATATAAGATTATTCTTTGCCAGATACGACGAAATGAGAAAATTAAAATGGTCGTTTTTTCTTTTTCCTTCCACCACCCCCCAAAGAATCAATCGTCGAATCGATACGGATATAACGAGATAACCAATGAAAATCAATCTCATTAATATTTCACTTTTCTTATGAAAAAAATCTGTTGGACTCGAAGCAAATGAAAAACATTTAAATGATTTTTTTTTCGAAATGTCATTACACCCAATTTTTTTTTTCAAAGAACGAATCATTGCATTGATACGAATAAGTGCGACCAATTTAAATCGATCTCTCGTTGACATTTTCTTTTTTCATCAAGCATCTCTGTCAGATTCGATGAAAATGAGAAAATCAGAAAGATTTTTTCAAAACGCCATTACACCCAACATTTTTTTCAAAGAACCATTCACTGCATCGATACGAATAACCTGCCGATTAATCAAAATCAATCTCGTTGACATTTCATTTTTTATAAAATAAAAAAAAAAAAAAAAAAATAAAAAAAATAACAAAATCAGTCGGATTCGATGAAAATAATGAAATAATAAAACGATTTTTTAAAAGGGTCATTATATCTAACATCCTTTTTTGGATTAAAGAAGCAATAACCGCATCGATACGGATATATAAAGAGGCGATCAATGAAAATCATTCCATTCAAATTTCATTTAGTCATAAGGCAAATCTGTCGGATTCGATGGAAATAATGAACATTAAAACGATCTTCTTTTTTTCTTTTTTAATGTCATTATACCTAACATTTTTTTTAAAGAACCAATCACTACATCGAGATGGATATAACGTGGCGACCAATCAAAATCAATCTCGTTGAAGTTACATTTTTTTTTTTTTTCTTTGAATAAAATTATAAGAAAAGTGTAAGGAAAGGAAAAGAATTGGTAAGAGACAGAAAGAGAGTAAGAGAAGTCGACGATCGTTACGAGGAAGGGGGAGAGGGAGGCGGAGGAAGAGAGGAGGGGGTGCGGGTTCACTTGGAAAGTACTCCGAACATATTAAAGCACGGAGCACCGGCGCGTGCATCGATCGGAGGGAGAGAGAGAGAGAGGGGGGAGGGGGAGAGGAGAGAGCGGCTCCCGTTTGACGGCGGCCATAGTAAACTTCCTTTCTCATCGTGATGCGACATTTCTTCAGGAAATTTTGGCAAACCAAAAACATCAAATCGTACTATGACGAGGAAGAAGAACGAATCGATCGATAGTGGCCATCGTCGACGAATTTTACGAACCAATCAGCATTCTTCATTATAAATCTTTGCTTATATGTGAAGTAAGGGAGGCGTTGATTCGTCGTCGATAAGATTTGAAAAAAAAAAAAAAAAAAAAAAAAAAGGAAAAGAAAAAAATTATTACACTTTTCGTAGTTTCGCATATTGTGAATTTTTACGAAGATATAAAAATAATAAATGAAAGATGAAAGAAGCCTTTCTTGTGATATATAGGAAGACCTCTTGCTTTTGTTTCTTGAATCGTTATTACTGGTATCTCATCAAAAATAACTACAACCGCAAGACTTTCCAAGAGTAACACCATTGAACAAATGTAGAAGGAAGTCTTTGATTAAATCGAAATGTAAAAAATATTTGTATTTTTGACGTATTATAGCATTGTATATTCCGTCTCACTTGTATACATATGTACATATATGTATACGATGTGTATGTACATATATATATGTATATATATATGTAATGTATATATATATGTATATATATATATACAAGTACATTCTTGGTGGATACGTCGCGTGGAACGTCATTGCGGCTTTCTCTCATTCCCTCATTTTCTCGAAGTGACAAAAAAAAATGTGTCTCTCATGACGATTGGTTATTTACGCATTCATAAACTCACCTGAACGCGAGAGACCAAGAGGACGCCCAGCAAGAACGCGGGCAGCATCATCCCCTTCATCTTCCTGCCTGCCAGCCTCTACCTCGTTTCTCTTTCTCTTCTTCTTCTTCTCTTTCTCTTCTCTCTTTCTCTGACACTGGTACGTCGCTTTAGAATCTCCTCCCGTCTTTCACGACGAATGGATGGACGTGTGACGACCTTTGAAAGGAAATTGAAGAGACTGATTTTCTTTTCTTTTTCTTTCTCTCTCTCTTTCTCTATCTCTTTCTACCTGTTTATATCTCAGGTAAAAATATTCTAATCCCCGTTTCTCAAATATTCTCGTCCCCCACGTTCCGGAAAATAATAACGATATTACAAAAATCCGGCGCCGTATACGAGAAAGCGCACACGGCAATAGTGTTAATGCGCGACTGCTTGGCTAGCTACCTTGGTGCTGCTGCTGCTTTTGCCGTCGCCACGACCACCTCCACCACCACCAACACCGCCACCGCCGCCACCACCGCTGCCGCCGCCGTTGCCGTTGCTGCCGCTGTCGTTGGGTGGGTCGCTCGACTAGAAATCCAATATGGCGTCAGAGCGCGGCGCGGTGCCGCTGAACCGGCTCAGCCAATCAATGGCCACCGCTCGATGACCGCGCCGGTACCCGCTTTTCACATGCGCCCCTTGACCAGTCGATAACGTGGCGGGAAAGCTGGTGATTTAAACGCTTCTCGAAGGAGCGCCAATTTTCCCGCTAAACCTTTCCTTCTTTATATATACACTTCGCGCATTTGTAATTTTTCGAATGTTTTTTTTTTTTTTTTTTTATATATATATATGTAGACATTAAAAATTAAATGATTTTGTTAAGGATACAAAAAAAAAAATCTTTGACAAGAGAGAAAAAATTAATATGTCAATGACGATATACTCAGATGTAATATCAATTGGAATTAGAATTTCTATGGAGAAAAAAAATAATTTTTATGAGTTTCCACAATGGTAAAATTTTTTAATAACTTCTTAAGAATACTATTAATATTTTTGTTATCGAATTGATTTAATTAATAATAACAAGATGTGATTGTATAAATACAATTGTAATTCTATCAAATAGAAATTTTTATGATATAAAAACTTTTTAATGAATAAATTATTCCTTAATAAATTTGTCTTATACTGTTATCATATTTATGTGTCATCGAAAATGTCAAATTGGTCAAATTAAATAACAAAAAGACAAAAATAACAACAAAAAAAAAAAGAACAAATTTTCAATATAAATACATTCGTAAATCTAACAATCTACGAATAAAGAGTATGAGAAAAATTAAATGGAATAGGATTTAATGGGAAATTGACACGAGGCAATGGAAATAGAAATGGATTGTTCATTGTTTAGTTTATACGATCGATCTATTCTGGTAGGATTTCTCGTTATAATGAAGTTGTGCTTATATCGATAATATTCCCAATGACTAGAGTGGAGTCCCGTTTGAACGTGAAGTCGTCTAGAACGAGAGGCGTCTGCCGGCGCGGTGCGGCGCGACGTAGAGAAACCCCGACCATTGGCAATCGATGACAAAGGGAGTTTCTCGTGCGCCGCAGTAAATTGATCTTCAGAAAGTGTACGTGGGGGAGTACAAAGTCGTGGGTACGCGTATAGGAGAAAAAGCGTATAAAAGAGAGAAAGAGTAGGACCAGCCGGTTACACAGGCGGGAAAACGAGAAAGGAAAGAGAGTGTAAAAGAGAAAGAGAGAAAGAAAAAAGGAGAGAGAGAGAAAGAGAGAAAGAGAGTGAGAGAGAGAGAGAGAGAGAAATCCCCGATGCCGAGGGCGAACTCAACAACCTGTAGATACTAGACTACTGTTGTAGCACGCGACAAAATAACGATAGAATTCTTTTTTCTTTCTTTCTTCTTTTTTTTTCTTGGTAAATGTCACGTCATTGGTATCCGTCGAAATCCATTTTCTATGAGAACGATTTCTTTCTTGGGATTTGTCGTCTAGTACAATGAATTCTGACAAGATACCAGGAACTTTCAATTTCAAAAACATCTAAGTAACTTTATATTGATTGTTCCGAGTTTTATTTGCTTTTTTTTTTTTGTTTAAATTGTAATTTTATACGATCACGTGATCAATAACGAAATGATATAATATAGCTTTCTTTTATGGAAATTAAATGAATTCATGTACTTTGATTTCCTCGTTATTTATTTGAAGTCGTTCTAATTTACAAGTTTCAAATCATTTTTATTAATAGAATTTAGATCGATCGCTCGATTAACGCCAAACAATCTGTCTTACGTATCTCTCGTGAAAATAAATTAATTTATATATTGATCTCTCTGTCATTTTGATTAATTGTTCGAATTTATAAGTATCACCATTTTTATTGTTGATTTTAGAACGATTACGTGATCTATACCAATCTCTCTTATATATATCTTATGGGAATCAACAAATTTGTATTTTAATTTTTGTCACTTTTACACCCTTCAATGTGTTTTTTAACTAAACGATTTGTATCTCATAATCATCGAAACAAAATATAAAAACCAGGAAAAGAATACAGTTAAACGAATTATATTAAAGATTAAGGATCCTACCATACTTGGTTTATCATACCGTTCCATATAGAGTCATCGTTACTACCTAATATTGATTTTCGGTACAATCAAAGCCGATTCACAAACAATCGTAGCGAGAGCTTGAACTAGGGAATATAATGCCACGCCTCGAATAATATCAAACGAATAATATGAAAGAAAACATGATCAGAAATACTATATTGAAATTTTCAATAATACATTGGTAGGGCAAGTACTTTGTTATTTACCAATAGTACGAACAAACAAAGAGAAACATTCGTTGATATAAAATTAATAATAATAATAATTTCCATTGACCGTACACATTCCTTGTGCAATGGTTAACAGATTTTCTGTATGGAAAAAAAGAAAAGAGAAAAATAAATTAAAAAAAAGAAATGATAAATAAAAATTGATAAATAAAAAAATAAGAAATTAAAAAAAAAAAAAAAGAGAAATAAGTACGTACGTATCTTTTGATTTCTTTGTCCTTTTTTAGAACAGCATGAAAATGCATAAGTGGATAGCCTTGGCCTGTTCCAACACTCGTGTGTCGGGCACCGTACCTACTGGTTACCCTGGAAACGGTATCGATTTCAACCCTCAGCTATGCAGTAGAAGCACAGCACCAACACCATGGGGTCTTTTCATCTTCAGTTTCGACGAGGTGCGGAGGCCTTTTCGTCAACCCGATTACAAGAAACACCGTTCTTTCTTTTCTTGTCTCTCTCTCTCTCTTTCTTTCTTTTCACTGTATGTAATTTGGGAAGATACAGAGAACTGCAAAAGAAGGGCTTATTATTTGCAAACGATTCGTAAATATCGTGACATAAAGACGGTTCTTAGTATAATAATATTGAACGATGTATTTCTCAACAATCTTAACTTTTCAGTTTCAATGAATTTTAATGAGGAATTTTAAAATCGGGAATGAATACGTCTTTCCTTTTTTTGTTTTGTTTTTCTTTCCTCTTTTTTTTTTCTTTTTTTTTTTTTTGATTGCTTAATATAAATTTATACAAACGAATTTAGGTTTTTAATGTCAAACGAAATAACAAAATGTTGAAAAGAATACATGGTCAAAGGGTGGTACCACCACGATTACACAGGAATAAAACACAAGGGCCCATGGGAAATTACAGACAATCCTTTCAGGTACATTAAACGGAGGAAAAGCAAACGCGCTTGGATTTCACCAAATATGCAGTTTTTGTCTGAAAAAAATTAGGAAACGCGAATTAAACGTTTCTGTTTCATGTGTTATACTATAACGTTTTTATAAAACCTATTTCTTTTTTTTCCTTTTATTTTATTCTAATTGGTTTAATTTCATGCACGTGGAGAAATATGAATATTTATTTATAACAATACATAGTTAAATTATTATAATTATTCAGAATAAGTTTAACAGGTTATTGTATTGCTTTTTCAGAAAAATTTGAGCATTTAAATAATAATCTCATTATTATTATTATTGTTATTATTATGTTAACTTATACAGATATATATATATATATGTATATATATATTTATTAAAATATATAAAAAAAATATTATACTAGTTGCAAATCTATGATTTTCATAAATATACGCAAATATTTATTTATTAAATTGCAGGTATCTATCATCAATTGAAAAAGTTTACAAGTATCTTAAAAACTGTACATTGCATAGGAACATATATATATGTATGTATGTATATATATATATACACACACACACACATATATACATATATATACATATATATAAACAATCTTATCTCATGTTCAAAGAGAATAGAGTTGATGAAATTTGACCAATTTCTCGTTATTTTCTCACTGTTCTCCTTTCTTCTTATTAATTTCAAAGACTCCACAAACCTTGTTAGCCGGGACAGCTTTATCTGAAACAGTATTTGTGTTAGCAACTTAGATTTATATATAAAAACGTTTATAAATAAAAACAATACAAATATTTTATGGAATAAATTAAATATCTTTAAGTATTATAAATCTTACCAATCATTTTTGGATATGGAAG
This sequence comes from Vespa velutina, assembly GCF_912470025.1. Classification (NCBI taxonomy): domain Eukaryota; kingdom Metazoa; phylum Arthropoda; class Insecta; order Hymenoptera; family Vespidae; genus Vespa; species Vespa velutina. Next base: position 1,682,692 of record NC_062204.1, on the reverse strand, counting down.
ATTAAGATTATTCATAATATTTACAAATTCATCCAACGATTTAGATAATCTAGGATTTAACATTTTTTCTTCAGCAACAGTAGTTACAGTTCTACCATTATAATCATGTGCAGGATATAGTCTGTAATATGATGGTAAAGTAAATATATTTTCATGTACAGACTTGTACAATATTTCTGACGAGCCACCCTAACAAATAAAAATATCTAGATATTAAACAAATGTAAAAACCTAGATATTATAAAAATGTGCTAAAGAAAAGTCTTTTTTTTTGTTTCTTCTTCTTCTTCTTCATTTTTTTCTTTTTTTTAATTTTTAATACAAACCTGAAAGTCTGTCCTTCCACATCCGCGTATTAATAAAGCATCACCCGTGAAAGCGATTCCTTGTTCATCACACACATACGTCACGCATCCTATATAAAAATTTCAATATAAAAATTTAATATGAAAGTAATTTAATTTATTTCATGCGATCGTTCAACTTTTCATATATATATATATATATATATATATATATATATATATATATATATATATATATAAAACATACATACATATATATATATGTATGTATGTATGTAAGTATGTATGTATGTATAGCTTTTACATTCGATTATGTATTAATTAATTGATATTACTACATTTACATAGTTATATACATACTAGTATTACTTGTCTTTTATATTATAATTAATTATAATGTATTATGTAGAGGAAGCTTGTATAAGATCTTTTCAAATATTACTTTTTGAAAACTTATCCAATTGAACGGATTACAATATATATTATACACGCATATATATACGTAATATTCTAACATATATATAAGTGTAATATATATGTATATACGTGTAACTATTGAATACAATCAATCAACCATGTAAATTAATGAGAATGATGAATAAAATATTCTTCAGAATTGTTATGCGTTATCCACCTTCAGTATGACCAGGTGTGGGTATCACCACCAGATAATGTCTACCAAATTTGATGCGGTCTCGTGGCTCCAAGAGAATGTCGGCCTCGGCACCACTATTGCGGGAGATCATCGATCGACAACCTGGTAATAACGATTTTAATCGGCCCGTTCCTGTAATATGGTCTGCGTGCATATGTGTATTCGCTGTAAAGGAAATAATCGTTAATTAGAGAGAAGTATTTAATGATTTTTTTTTTTTTTTAAATAAATTCGAAATAGAAAAAATGAATCTTTCTTAATTTATCCAAAAAAAATATATAAAAAAAATAAAAAAAATTTGTTTAAATTAAAAAAAATAAAAAAAAAATAAAAAAAAAATAAAAAAAAATAAAAAAATAAAAAAGGAAAAAAAAGATTGCAACTTACCAACATATTTCAAATTTAAACCGAGTTCTTCGATAATTTTTTTATCTCGATCAGCCCATTCAAAGACTGGATCGATTAAAATAGCATCCTTATTATTGATATCAGCAAGTAAATATGTATATGTACTGGACACTGGATCGAATAACTAAAATGTTTTTTAATATAAATATAAATCAATTACAAATGTATTTATATATCAATTAAAATAAATAATGTAATTTATTATCCGTGAAATGGTATATTATATTAATGTGGAACTTTTATCATAATAATCATATAAATTATCATAATAATCATATAAATCATATAAATTATCATATAAAAAATAAAATATAAAATATAAAATATATATTATAAATAAAAATAAAATGAAGTTTATAATGTAATGAAATGTGTGTATGTCAAATGATTTTGAGATATATATAAAGAACGTATAAATAAAATTTATCAAATTTTACCTACCCACAAATAAAGTTTTAATCCATTTAATCTAAACACTTAACAAAGATTATTTTTTAAGCCAGGAAATATTGTTTCGAATAAGGAAAGAGAGATCTTAATCTCGGATAATGAAATATGCTCGATTTCGATTTTACAAAGCAATTATTTAAATAAAAAATATAGTGTGCTTGATTGTGAGGGTTACAAATTTGTTTATAATAATAACCTATTTAGTTAGTTTAATTGCAAATAAAACTAAAATACAATAAAAATTTTATTATGTACCATTTATTGAAAATAAAATAAATATATATACTGATTTTTTATTAATATATTATATCTGATATTATCAAATTAATTGATTAATGCAATATTTAATGAAATTAAATCATGTATACTGCTATATTTAAGAATGAAAATAATGTCATTTTTTAAAATTAATTATATGTATTTATTTATTTCTCTGATAACGTACATAAAGAGGTTAACATAAGGTAGATTAGATACTGACGCTGTTTAGAATATATGACTAAATAAATTATTTTTAATATAAATGTATTCATAATTGTAATATGTTACTTACAATGATGATAAGTAATCGATACAATGTAACATGATGAAATACATTCAATGAATGAGTTATAGTATTATCTATTATGACAGATAGTATCAACATTTAATAGTATCAACAGGTAGTAAAAAGATTTAATTAAAGCTATTACAAAGATATGTAATATTTCACATACCTGCTGAAATAGAAAATCCTTTGAGAAAGAAATATGCTCTGTCAAAGTTCCATGTTGATGATAATTTCCAATTAATTTATGTCTTGTTTGAAAAAATTTTCCTGTCAATCTTAATAATTGTTGATTCAATCTACTTAACAATACATTCATTTCTTTGACAAAATATATCACTACTGGTATCAATTAAAAGCTAAGCAATACTAATAATTGCTGTGCATACGTGCACATATATATATATATATGTATATGTATATATATATGTATATACAAGATAATGAAGATAATTTTATTTTTAAAAACGCAGTTAATATAATACTTCAAAGTAAAAATTTAACGATAGGATCATCTTAGCTATATTATTGATAACTTTTATAACATAACCTTCATAATAATCTTGAATCATTTGTTTAAATATGATCATATGGATCATTGCCATATAAAATGTAAATAAATATTACAAAATTACATATATTTAATAAACGACTACCTCATTTGGAAAATCATAATGTAATATATAAAAGATTTTAGAATTATATAATTATCTTTGAACAATATCATAAACCTTTCCTTCACTAAACGCGTGTCAACCAATCATATAACAGAATGGCTAGTACTGATTATGAATTGACAAAAAAAAAAGAAATAGAATAAAATTACTTTATATTATTATAATAATAAATTATATAAAATAATTGTAGAATTTTCATTTTGGTTATAATTAAAATTTCTTATTATTAATATCCTGAAATATTAAAAAAAAATTACTAATGTTACTACGTAATGTTTACTACGTAGCTCATCTATAGAAAATAGTTTCATGGTCATTTCCTTTCAATAGATTGAAATTCTATCTACCACTACTCCATCTTGGATCTTGTCTTTCCGTTTTGTATTCTTGCAAAGGTGTGTGGTATTGGCATTTTTCGTTGATTTTTGAAAGATTTGAGTGAATAATTAAATATATTTTGTGTAGAATTTGTTAAAAATTATTTAATAAATACTATGTTATATTAGTGTTATGTATATCGTTAAATTAATGTCATAGAAAATTATATATGTATAATCGTATAGTCCACCCATGTGGTGATATTGATGTTCAATACACAATGTGTTGATTTTAATTTGTTTTATATATTTATTTCAGATGCCGTCTGTCACGTTAAAGGACGTTGATCAACACAAATTTGTGAAAGCTTTTGCAGCTTTCCTTAAAAAGTAAGCTATATTATTTTATACTTTTAGTTGTTAGGTTATAATTTATAGTGACAAATAAACTGTTGTTTTTTTTATATGTATAATTAATATAAATATTATATAAATTTTAGGACAGGCAAAATGCGTGTCCCAGAATGGGTAGATATCGTAAAATCAGCTCGTTTCAAGGAATTAGCTCCTTATGATCCAGATTGGTATTACATACGTTGTGCAGCATTAGTCCGTCATATTTATATTCGTAGTCCCATTGGTGTTGGAGCAGTTACTAAAATTTTTGGTGGTCGTAAACGAAATGGAACTCATCCTAGCCATTTTTGTCGATCAGCTGGTGGTGTTGCTCGTAAAGCGCTTCAAACTTTAGAACAATTAAAGCTTATTGAAAAAGCTCCACTTGGTGGACGCAAGCTTACGAGTCAAGGGCGCAGAGATTTGGATCGTATTGCCGCACAAGTTAAGGCAAAGAGCAAAAAACAATTAAAACTTCAAGAAACTCTTGTTCTTTAATCATTTCTAATAAAATTTAAAATTACTTCTTGTTGTAATCATTTCGCTATAATTTTTTCCAATAATTCCCTATTGTCTATATTCTGTTAAATTAATTTTATTACATTATTTAAGATGCTAATTTGAATGAGAAAAGAATTTACTCATATACTTATGCTGTACAAATATAAAATTATATAAATCGATAATAAATAATAAATTATAATCTTAGATAAAGTAATATACAAAAAACATTGAAGATATTTTTATTGTTCGATATTATTTTGATAAAATCGAGATTTTTCGTAAGATCGATATATCTCGAAGAGGTCGAACGAAAAGGTACTGCAAAACAGGAATAAAGACAATAGAGTGACAGTATAAATTTTTAAAATTATACTATTGGTAATCCTGTTTTATTTTTTTCTTCATATAAATTCATTTCTCTTAAGAGAATGATGTTCAAACGTCGAATAATATACTGACTGTGATAGGTGAAACTCCTCATGTCATCATCGTAAGTAATTTTATGTGATAGATCATAACACTAGATACCTGACGTAATTACATTTGTTTTGACGTTATGCGAATACATCCACAGCTGGCTGCGTAGAAGAAAAATTAAAAATGCCAATCTTTGATTTCTTTCGAAATTTCTTTATTGGAGGAGATAGAGAAGATTTCGGAGACGAAGGGTAAGTTATTATAATAATGACAAATGAATAATAAAGATAATGATATATATGAAGTATATAAGTTGGTATATAACATATTTAAAAATCTAGAAAGATCGTTTATTAATTAGTATTTTTTTATATTTATCATTTATTAATTAATTTATTAGTAGTATAATACCGTTCATTATATTTAATAAAAAATTCTTTTACGTTGGATTATTCATAATCAAGGAAACACAGTTTTCGTAATCCCATTTGGCAAAACGATGAAGATGACAATGATGACGATGACTTCAGGTATATTTCTTGAAAAATTGTTGTTCATTATTAATATATAATTATGTGATTTTATTAATTATTATAGACATCTTGGTAGAAGTAATGTACACGTTCATATCTTCAATGATCCCAAAGATATGACATCTTATTTTGAATCACAATTCGATAATATATTGAACAGTATTTTCTCAAGTTTTGATGATAGTAAAATATTTCCGAATTTTAATGATAGTAAAATTTTCGATATACCGGGTATGTATAGATTATTTCTTTCAGAATGATTTTTTTTCATTAATTAATATTAAAAATTATTTTTTAATTTCACTGATCATTTGAGAAATTGTTTGAATATTTTAAGGTAGCATAGAAGAGTCACCGAACGCAGGACAAAGTAATAATAGTTTGCGTGATAAAATGTTAAAACCTGGATATGAATTTCCAGATTCTCATGATAATGAAAAAAACAAAGTAGATGCAGATTTAGATGGAAGGTATGAAATTTTATAAATATTTTGTATTTTAAATTATTATTTTAATTGTAATTTTGTTACTTCGTTCATTATAGAATTTCTGCTGATAACCTTTTTAAATTTTGGAATGAGCCTAATGATACAAAAATAATACCCTCTACAAACCACCAATTTCATCGAAGTTCCAAATTTGTTAGCAAAAGATTTATACATGCACCAGATGGTACTATAGAGCAACATCAGATAATAAAAGATAGTGAAGGTAACGAAGAAAAGAGAGTTTCTAAACAGATTGGTGATAAAAAATATGTTGTTACCACAAAGAGAGATAAAAATGGTGTAGAAACCAAAGTAGAAGATTTGATTAATATAGATGAGAGTAAGTTGTTGCAATATGTATTTTTAATAACATTTGTAAACATTAATGTTTATATTTACAATGCTTTTTGTGACATAATAATGTGCTTATAACGTGAATTTTCATTAATTTTTAGATGAATTGAAAAACTTTAAACCAAATATAGAACAAACTTGGGGATCCATATATAATCACTATAGTAATTCTAGTAGTATTTTAAATTATTTACCATGGGATCAGTTTTTTGGTCCAAATCCAAAATTATAATATCTTTAGTAAGAACGTAGGATGACTGTTCTAACAAGGAATATCGCTTTCATATACTGTCCTTTATAATGTGCTACATTTACTAAAAACTGTATATGGTTGTAGTTAATAATACATTATAAAATAAATATAAAACAAATCAATTTAAGTATTAATTAAATCTTTCTTTGTCACGACTATCCAATTTACATTATGAATGATCATTATTGTACAGTTTAAGTTTCTTACATTTAGTATACTTGATTACATTATATAGTGGTGTTAAACACAAATAAATGATCTAATGAAGGAATTTATTTGGTTACTTAGTTTAAATCAGTTCAATTATTAATCGAAGTGTAATCTTGGTAATCTGATTTCTGAACAAGCATAAACTGTTGATATTGCAATATGTAAGATACATGTCGCAACGTTGGATGATATCTTTTACATAGTGTTCATATACACGTGTATATATGTGTATATATATATATATATATATATATATATATATATATATGTATATATATATGTATACATATATATGATATTGTGTATGCATTTTAAAGCAAATATATACAATCTATTTTTTTAATATATATCCCAAGATATTAATAATTAGTATCTACAATTAGTTTGTTTCTTTATAAAATGTTAATGGTAACATGTGTATATATATGCGCATGTGTGTCTGTATAGTTTACACAATATATACTATTGTTACAGCGAGCAATGTTTGTATTTGCATATAAACATGGCAGCATTTTTATGATTAACCCCTTGCCTTATATTTTAATTTATGATCTTAATAAAACTCAAATTAATCTTTTTATATATTTGGCCTTCTTTTGTGAAGCTTTAATTTTTTGAAGCTAATAATATCATAATACAAAATGACATTATTTTATAAATAATATCTGATTACTAATAATAAATACATGGTTTTTATATGAACTTTATAATTTGATCAAACAGACAAGAAATTAATAGAAATAGTAAGCTTTTTAGGAGTTTATAGAAAATTTCGTCAATTATTTGCTCATTTAATTGATATTATTACTTTGGGCTTACAAATAAATAATGCATTAAGAAAATTTTATTTATGTTTGTGAAAAACAACTCAATTTAAATGATTAATCTTCAAAACAAAATAGCATAATGGAATAGTCCTAAATTGTGTGGTATCTTTTGAAATAACTTGGTATATATAAAGCAACTTTACATGTTTTTCATTTAAAAAAATGTTACAAGCTCTTCATGATCTTTATTTTGATTTTATTGGATCTAATATACTTGAAAAAATTAAATCTAATGCTGCGTCTGTGGTCAAAGTAATCCGATTTGTGTTTTTTTGATGTTTGGTCCGTAAACATTATTACAAGTCTCGTACGATATTATAAGGCAAGGGATTAAGTAACCTAAACAAACTAAACATCATAAGGATAGTTATTTCCGTTACAGTATATTGCATGGCTACATATAGCTCCAATATGTACAATTAATTTATGTATTTAATCCTATCATATTTATGTAATCATAATGAAACATAGAAAATGTCAATGAAATTTGACAAAATGGAACAAATCACTACTATCTTAGTTTTTTAACGTTACATTATAAATTATGATAAGACATTGAATTAAAAGATTTAGAACAAACATTTAAAACTTGCACTGTGAATGCTTAAAAGTATTAATGACAAAAATAATCAGAGAAAATATATACTTGGTTACGTTTCATTGACATTTTCTTTTAATATTTTGTAAATGCACAAAATTAAAAAGTACACTTTGGAAAGGAATATTTCCAATTCAGATAGAAATATAATAACTTGTGGAATATACAATTTTCAATGTAGATTACAAAAATAATTTTTTTTGATAATCTACAATGCTGTGTATATTCCTGAATCAATATAAATATTAACAGAAATAGTCAGTAACTTTTAATTTTTACAATATTAGTGATACTTCTCCACATATACCTGTATATAATATACATCAAGATATAATACGAAATCAGATTTTATATTCCATGTTGTTTTATAATAATTTCGATAAATTCTGAATGTATTACATCATTAAAAAGCAGCAAACTTTCAGTATTTATTGATGTGAAACGTAAATCGTAGTGCCAAGGACTATTGCCATCCATTTATGCCTATTATGGATTAAATTATGATACAGAATCTGTAGTCTAACAGACATCATATTAGAAAATAAAATTAGATATTATTATCAAATATTTAAACAAACAATGATATTTACCGAACGATCTTTTATATCTGTAATAATTATTCTTGACCAAAACCTTCAGTTTCTTCAATTGCATAATTTAATTTCTCTACCAATTGATCATAACTCTTATATGGTGGTAAGTCGAGTCTATTAAAACATGTGTGAGATCTTGGCAACCATGTATCTTTTCCAACTTTTTCAATACAAAATCGTTGGGGCCCGTTACTTCCTGCAAATATTTAAAAATATATTTATGATAAATATAAATATATTCTTATGAATATTCAAACATATTAATTATACCCATTAATTCAGCAAATCCTCCAACAGGAACTCTGCAAGTACCAGTTACAAATTGTAAAAGGCGAGCCCTTTTCTCACTGTCCGTTCTTGTAACGAACTACGAATAATTAATATACATTATATACTTGTAATTAAATTTTAATTATAAAAGAAAAAAAATATAAATGTACCTGCCAGAACCATAGAACCTGTTTACTATTACGCGTATAATGTCTATAAATAGTATTACGTTGCCAATCTTCTACATCAATTTCTTGCATACCGCAAAGCATTAACTCCAATTCACGTTCGTCAAAATATTTTAACCATTCTAATGGTACAACTGAATTAAATCCATCTAAAAAGGCCTTTGTTTGTTCTTCTATACCTCTAGTCATTCTCCATTCAGTCATTAATCTAATAACGATAAGAACATTAGATATATTTTTTTTCAAAAGTTTCTAATCTAATTTTTATTTCCTTACCTAATATATTCTTCTTTATTGTCTTCAACAACTCTAATCTTATCACCGTTTTCTTTTAATTCATGGTGAATGACCTGTCCAAGAATTTCAAAGTCAACACTATAATACAATTCTAGAGCACATTCATCTATATTATTCTCTTTTATCCATATAAGAGACTTGTAGAATTCTGGATCAATAGATTCTATATCTTTCATAACTAGTTTTTTATTTAACATTCTTTTAAAAAATGGCATAGTAAAACCACTATAGATAAATCGTCCATGGTAAAGAGCCTAAAAATAAGATATTGAATAAATTTATAATATAATAATAATAATAATAATAATAATAATAATAATAATAATAATAATAATAATAATAATAATAATAAATGTACTACACACAAACCATATTTATGTATAGATATATACAAACCATTGCAATAAATCTGCCAATAAATTTAAAATATTGTAAATGATCAGGATTGACGTAAGATGCAGGATTTATTTGCAGGCTATAATTGCTTTTATTAGCATATTCAAATAAACAATACATAGGATTTAAAACTTCGTGACTCAATAAGAAGAACCACTCTCTAAAAAGATAAAAGAAAAGATATATTATAGAAATTTTAAATGTTTATATATATCAATATATTTATTAACATTTTACCTAGATACGCCTCCATAATCCAACCCTTCTTCTCCTTTAAATATAATATATAATCTTCGTCTAAGCGCAAATGCTTCTGCATTCATTATTTGGTGATAAGAATCCTCAAATAATGTTTGTCGACTTACACTAATCTTTATATGATTGGGTAATGCATTGGTTTGACATAAGAAACGAAATTGGGATAATTTCCAACGAAATGATCTTTCATATGCCCTTGGTACTCGGTAAACTCCTTTTGGTCTTGATATAAGAATAATAATAATAGAATAGATAAGATAATAAACTTATTCTATATACTTGAGATAAATGTTAACAAAAATTAATAATAATTACCCTTTTGGTGCACCTGGCCTTGGATCTTGGAATGTTGTTGTTCTTGTGTTGTGGTCCACGAAATATCGAACACCATCTTCTGTCAATCGAATTTCCCAACCATCTGGTAATGGTGGTTCATCTATTCCTGTTTCTTGTCCTTGCGTACGAGGATCTTCCCATTGAGTTGTCCGATTTTTATGATTTACATAATATACTCGACCTTCTGGTTGCTTACGTCTTTCCCAACCAGCTGGTAATGGTCCAAGGATATCATCATCATCAGGTATAGCAGAAGCTAAAGGTCCTGCTACAGCGGCTGCTGCCCCAAGAGGCTGGATATGTTAAATATTACAAAATCAATTAAATTGGACAATTATTATTAAATTTCAGTGAAATAATAACTTACTTGAGGATAAAGAAATCGTTGATTGCCTTGTTGAACGACATATTGCCTTTCACCTTGCCACTGTTGGAAATGCTGCAATCTTTCTGTATTTGGTCTCTGCCATGTTGTACTTCTTGTATTATGATCCACATAATAAATTCTACCCCTAGGATCTCTGCGTACTTCCCATCCTGGTGGTAACGGCTGTGGTCTTTCCCATGATGTACTTCTTGTATTATGATCAACATAATACCTATAACAAATATAACGAATTAAGAAAGTTGATCCTAATTTCAACAATAATGTGTTTAATAATTATATCTAAAAAATATACCTTCGACTATAACCATCGCATCTCATTTCCCATCCAGGTGGAAGAGGTTCCTCCGAATGACATGTATTTTCAACTTCTGGAAGCATTACTGAAGATCCAGGTTGTATAATAGGTTGTCCACCTACAGACATTGCAGGTTGCCCTGTCAATGAAACTGTTGGTTGAGCCATTCTGGTAAGCGAACGAGATTCTGGTAAATTATTTGTTGTAAATTCTTCAGAATGTGGTATAGTGCGACTATCTGGTACAGTATTTAACATAGATTGCTCTGAACGAGGAATACAATGTGGAAGAAGAATACTATTATTTTGTTCAGCTCTAGTAGTTCCACGAGCCTCGGATGAATGATCTGGTCGTGTTTCTGTATTAGGGAGTGACGTCGATTCTATTCGAGAGGTTGAACATGTATTTACATTAGAGAGAGACAATGGTTCTGATTGAGGAACTGTACGCCCATCCGAAACTGAATTCGATGCAGATTGATCTGCTCTAAAATTCGTCAAACGTTCGTTTGTGTTAGGAACGGACGAAGACTGTTCTGGCCGAGAAATTGGACGTCCCTCTGATATGTTATGATTAGTTGAACGTGATGGTTCTGAACGTGATGGTATGCATCCATCAATCAAGGATGTCGTATGTCGTTCTGATGTTCTATTCATTGGTTTTTCTTGTGTTTGGGCTACTGGTTTATCTGACATAGGGACAGCATGTCCATTTGCTAAGTGAATTGAACACATTTTACTACTTCCTGGTTTATCATTTTCATGTGGTTTGTGATGTTGAGTAGAATTGTGTTTATCTATACCAGATTGATTTGCATTAGTGTTATATGTAGAACTGTGATGAGCATTAGCTTGACCACAATACATCGACGATGGTGTGGCAGTTTCGTTGGAATGTAATCTCATTCGTCCACGTACTCCTCCATTTAACACGCTGCAATTACTTACAGTATCACTGCTACTAGCACCTACAATAAGAAAATATTAGTACAGCAGATATTGATTTATATTATATATAAATCGATATTTAAAAGATGTCTTGCAATATCTTACCATCTGGTACAGTACATTGAACTTGGCATAACGATTCATTAGTATTACTTGGTATAGAATTATTAAGATCAATTCTCAAGTTATCAAACAATGTATCCAATTCTCCAGTTTTTGGTAATTGAGGATCATGAACAGGTGTAATATCATTGATATCTATTGTTAATCCATCAAACACAGTTACTAGCTCTCCAATTTTGTTAGAACAGAAATCATGTTTATTTGAATTCATCAAATCAAATGTTAGCTCCAAATTTTCTAATTTTCCATTATAATGGGACAAAATTTGAAACAAACTTATTCTTTTCTCTCCTAATAACGTATCCTTTCTAAATGTGCTATGGTCAAATAAACGAAAATGCACTTGAGAATATGGTTTGACCAATACATGAAATCTTTCCTCCCATTTTGGTTGATATGTGGATTTGGATACATCTGTTGTAAGAAGTCTTTCTCCATCCACTGAAATTTCTATGTACGGATTGGGTTTCAAGAATGACGAGCTTCTTAATACTGCCCCTTCGACTAAAATAATATATAAAAATAGTATTATAAATAATGTCTACACTTTTTCAGTAGTTCACAGTTCATTAAATTCATAAGTAAAAATACTGTATAAATATGATACATATAATTTTATACTAACTTATGATATCTAATTGATAAAATCCTGATGACAAAGGACCTTTTTTACAGTGGGACATCGTATGTTCTTTTTTACGATTCAATGTAATGATCTCACAAATTTCATAATTTCTTTAATCTTAAATATAATGCTTCCTAAAATATATCACAATTATTGTAAATAATTAAAAATTATAAAATTATGAACACATTTACAACATGCTATTAACAATACAAATAAATTTAGATCTTTAATTATACATATAAATAATATTTAATCAATTTTGTATAATAAAAAAAAATGTGTTAAAAATAAAATAAATAAACATTAAGAAAGACAATTGTTTTCTAAACACAATTACTATCAAATAAAATCAATGTATTTTGATAGTATATATATATATATATATACACACACACACACACACATATATATATATATATAACAGTTGGCTATTATATTGCCTACACAAGGAAGTAATTACTTCACTACTATTATCTTTACGACAAAGTATAGGAGATGATAACGAAAAACATAAAAAGAATAAGAATAAGTCTTGATGAAAATTACTTGTTAGCAAAACGTAGTATGAATGATTCAGAAAAAAAAAATGATATGTAAAATAGCAAAGAATTATAAAGGCATTTATTCGCACAAATAGGATGGTTGAGACGTCAGCCAGCTTAAAAAGAAAGAAATTTTCTTTCTAACGCCTAGGGATGTTAAAAAAGCGTCAGGATATAATAATACACGTTTAAACTTTAGCCGATTTAATTGCATGATCCTCTATTCTCGATTTTTTTAATAATTATTGTTGAATCAAAAAAAAAAAAATAATTCGTTTGGAACACTCGGAAATTTACGATATTATTAAACTTTCCTATCAATCGGTCACCATCTTTTCATGATCATTCCATACGTCACACACATATAACAAATCTTCATACATACTCTCGCACTTAGTTGCGTTCCAAAATTACCCCGCCGTCCTCTCTTATTAGACGTTCAAGGTGACATTTCTGTGATCACAGGTGCATCAAATGATCACTGATTAGAACATGTTTCTTTTTAGTCACCGTCAAATATCACCGAAAGTAATAGGACAACTTGATGAAGATAGTATTTGCCAATAACGTAATGTAGGGCTGCGTGTCTAGTGGTATTCAAAATATCACTTTACGTGGTACGAAAAAAAAACTCATTTTAAAAATTCACTCATTAAATTATCACACAATGGTTCTGTGTAATAAAACTTGAAGGTTATTAGATAAATTTCTAACGATATTCGATAACCGTAAAATATAGATTAAAAATATATAAGTCTTGTACATTTTATCGCAATAATTACTATGTTTTCTTTAGACAATTTCATTATTGGTATTGAGCCAATGAGAATCCGGAGTACATGTAGCGCCACTTCGACGAGACGGATTTTATTTATAATTACTACTATGCTTTTTTCAGAAAAATTTTATTATTGATATTAACCCAATGAGAAAGCAAAATGACGCCATCCGATGAGACGGATAGTATTTATAATTATTATGTTTTTTTTGGATAATTTCATTATTAGTGACAGACCAATGAGAGCATAGAGTATATGTGGCGCCACTCCGATGAGACGGATTTTCAATGAATTATTAATAAGCGAGACGAATTATCATATATGATGATACTTATCTACATTTTAAACAATTGCTCAATAAACGCATTTCTTTGCTCTTTGTTGCATCTGCGATAGATGCGCAGCGTAGCGTGATCATTGGTAATTAATATGCGAGCATATGTAAAGGTATGGTAATTAATTGTTTAGTTATCGACGGGGCAGACTTGGAATTGGCACAATTGAAGATGAACTCGGACTGCGGAGTGTACTCTCGCGTTTTTGTGAATTAATATATACGGGTCGGGACATGGCGTATGTTAATGTAGCCGAATGGAAAACGGATCAAGTGTGCGAGTGGTTAAAAGGTGCGAACAAATGTTAATAACTTATGATATTATTTATACAGATTTATTTGTGTGGCAATTATCGCGAAGCCGCTTTTTCACGAGAGAACCAACGAGAGAGCGTGGGAAATATTTTTTCGATTGTAAAATTTTCCCTCTTTACTCTTCTCTCCTCTTTCTATCCCATCGTTTTTCAATTTATCGATGCAAGAAAACGGCGCCTTCTTTGTTCGTTAGCAAGTATATTCGAGGAAAAAACCACGCCTTTCTTCCTACATTCTAATTGCATAATTCGTTAATTATGCTTCCTCTTAATGGCAATAATGAATGACTTCTGGTATAATGAAAATTCGTTTGACATTAGATCGTTGAACTAAATGCTATTGTGATATTAGTCAACGGAAGTTATTTACATCCTGTTTCATTTCTTTTTATTTTTCATTCCTTATCGTCTCACCGATTCACTACAATGTCTTTAATTTAATTTTTAAAATCATAGACAATAGAGTTACTGTTTAATTATAATTTTTTATTTTATATCAAAATGATTAATAATAATTTTCTTTTTAAATTTTAATAAAATTTTATTTTCAAAGAAATAGTTCTATATATTGTAGAAATAAAATTTTATCGTTGTTGATAAACATAGATTATTATTATTATTTCAGGATTGGACAATTCTGTGCTCCCTTATGTTCATAGTTTTATGAATCATTTTGTCAATGGACAACAACTTTTAAGTTTGAGACCTGAAGATCTAGAACATCTTGGTGTATTAAAACTTGGCCATCAAGAAATTATTTTAGAAGCTGTTGAATATTTAAGAAATTTCCATTATGAATTGGATCGCGAAAATTTGCAACTTTTAGCACTTCGTTTGTCCTGTCAAGCGCATAGCTTGTACAATGAATTGTCACGTCAAACTGACTCTAAGCCTGTTACCACACAAACTTTATCAGATGTAGCATCGGTAGTAATGACTGTAAAACCATTAGTAAGATGGCTAGATCGTCCTCCTTTTAGTGGTCAGCTAGATTATAATGATAAGAAAGCAGAATTAATGAAATTAGCATTAGAAATGGCCACTTGTGCACAAAGAGATAGATTTGCTGAGAAACCAATAGAAGAAATCAGATCTACTTGTGAACAATTAGCAAAACTGGCGGATTATGTAATACAGGATGTTGCGGATCCAATGATTTTACAACCTGTAACCTTAGATTTGGCTACTTTGAAAAAAAGACCTGGCGATGAATTGGTAAGATATTATATTTTTAAGTAAAAATAGTTTAGTTGAAACATCCTTTTTAGATAATGTTTCGTACATTTTCTTATGGTATTGTGATTGTCATTTCCTTTATAGATAATTAGCTTATATACGCATACACTCATATACACTGTTATTATAGAAAATAGAATAAGAATATAATATAAAGTTTTACTTTATTTAATATGTTATATATTAACAATATATATTAAATACGTATGTGATAAATTATAATTTTTTTTCTAGGGATTTTATATCTTGCCTTCGTTTCATGGAATACATCAAATAGCTGATATTAAATTTGGATCTGCGGCGCATCAATGTGGGAAAATGGAAGAAGGAGATGAAATAGTTCAGGTAATATTCTTTAAAGTTCTTATAATTATTTCATTATTATCGAGTGTTATTTAATCGGTAGTAAAATATAATTATCAGATAAATTATCAAACTGTGGTTGGCTGGGAAAGAAAAAACGTATTGGAATTATTTCGTGAGAGTCCTAATGAAATACTTTTAACCTTGAAAAGAAGGCCAAGGCACACGAAAGTATATGGACAAATTTATATAAAGCCATATAGACTTCCAAGCAATAAGAAAACCCCATATACGACAAGATGGCAACACAATCTTCCGTCTCCACGGCCTGAATTGTTAACTATACCTGATTTTACTATGCCCTTGCCAAGGTATATTTACACATATATGATATTTATAAATTATATAAATTGATATAAAATGTAATATTTAATTCCATTTTTTGTGCATTTTCAATAATCAGGCATGCACCAAAGAATTCTAGCCCACAACCAGCAGGTATTACAGATACTGCTAGTATACTTGATACAATGGCAACTGATAGCAGTGATTCTGATAGTGAAGTGGAGCCACCTGTATCTGTTCGTTTGTATTCAACAAAACCAAGAAGTTTAGTTCAAAGAAGAGCTACGATAACAGGTGCTAGTCCAACTACAAAGCATGGCGTTGATATTGAACAATTTTGGAAAGAGTTAAAACAAGAACATAGTACTACATTCCAATTAAGAGATAAGGCAGCATCCTGTGCTCACAGTTTGGATAGTGTACCATCAAATTTACGTCCACAAACATGCCTAGGTATAGAACAAACGAAAAGAAAAAAAAGACCTGATATACAAATAGATGATAAAAAAGAAGAATTTCAAGAAAAATCAAGTGAAACTGATATAACTCATACGGATGAATGTAAAAGTCTATTACAAGAGATGAAAGAAGGTAACAAATCAACTACAATTCATAGGGAGGTTCCAACTGTTATTATCAGAAATGTCGATAGCCGTTCTTCTCAAAAAATTATTAATGCTACTACCAGAAATAATATGAGTGATACAAATGTGCCTTTAGATGAATGTAATAATTGTATTAGTGATAGATCTAATAATAATAACACTAAAGTAAACGGTAGTGAGTTTAATGCTAGTAACGTTAAAGAACGTGGAAGATTAGATAAAAGTTATAGTACGCCTGCATACGATTCTATAGAAAATAATGTTGGGATTGATAGGAAATTATTACTTTTGGAGAATACATTTGAAAAAACAAATTCTTCGTCTAATATTATGAATTCAAAGGATAGTAAGTTTAAAATGACTAATGAAAATAAAGAACAACAGAATTTAGAACATATAAGCAATGAAAATAGCGAAGAAAATTTAATTGTTAATGTTTCACAAAATATTAATAATCTTGAAGATAACATTCATTTTAAGAATATAACAGATTCTGCGCAAATAAATATACATAATACTAATTGTAAAGATTGTTTGAAAGAGAACCAAAGCAATATTGAATCTATAATATCGGATACCGATATATCTGATAAAGATCACATAGTGGATAGCATATATAAGCAAATAGACAATACTACAAAAAATGACTATCATAAAATTACTGAGAACAGTATAATTGACTATGATACGAAAGAAGAAACTAATTGTAGGGAACAAGAGTCCAATAGCAATAATGAAGATGACATTGCGCTTAAAAAATTTGGTAAAATTTTACAATCTAGTGACTATGATTCAATGGAGAAAATAACAGAACGACAATATTCTAGTTCATATATAAAAGAGACTTCTACAGATGTACAGGAAGAATTACCAATAAATAATTGTTGTAGCTCTAATGTAGAAATGCAAGATATTACGCAACGTACGACAAAGATTCAAATTAGTCCAAAGCCACGAAACAATAGTATAAAACATTCAAGTCCTATTGTTGTTGAACCTAAAATACACTCTTGTAGATATATTGAATTACCGAAAGTTGAATCTACTAAGAAATTTGAAATAAGGTCACATTTAATACCTCCTGAACCTCCACCTCGTAAATATATTCCTAAACCAGAAGTACCTGAATCTGGTAATGTTCCAAAATCAGCTGGTAATTTAGGGAAACCTGTAATATCGCCAAGACATCATATGAGAAAAGATTCAAAAAGTAGCAACATTTTGACTGAAAAAAGTAGCGATATAGATCATAATGAAAGTGATGATTGTCTAAGTATTTATTCTAAACGAGTGGAAAAGTCATCAAATTTAAATAATAAATTAAACGCATCAATTGATAATCAAAGATCAATACCAATTGATTGTACTGATCTGAACTTTGAAATCTGTGAGAAACAGTTAAGAGAAGAAAGATTGCATTGTGAGAAATATGAACCTTTTACAGAAAAATTTGCCGTTTCAAATAATTCATTGTCAGATTGTTACAAGTCTGATAACTGCTCTTGGAATAGTGATTTTTCTGAAAGTTCAATCTGTACAAGACAAGAGCAATTATTGGAATCGAGATCAAATATTGGCAAACTCTTGGAAAAAGATAAGAGTTTCGAGAAAGTTGTTGTTAATAAAGCTATGATGGTAGCTAGAAGTATTGGTTTACATGGAGGCTTAAGTAAGTCTTCTAATAACAGTCCAAGGAGTAATAGAAAGAGAAATACTTTATTAGCAAGTAGGTAGTCCAGTATAAATCTTATAGAAACGCGTTCTACATTTATTTATATATTTATAATAAATCTCTCTTTTTTTTTTTTTTTTTTTTTTGTCAACAGAAAAAAGAAACATATCTGTAAAAGATCTTGGTGTGGGTGATATGGAAGGGTGGTTAACATATCGCAGTAGAGGTGCAGGAGGTGCCTGGGCTAGGGCATGGTTTGTTTTAAAACGTGCAGCTTTGTATAGGTAAATATATAAAAAATTATTATTAATTATTTAAATAATATAAGTAGAATAATAATTTTTTTTAATTATCATATTATTATACATATATAGATTCAAAATGCAAAGCAGTACAAAAGCTGACTGTCTTATAGCATTAACAGGCTTTACGGTATCTCAAGCAACAGAAGTCAAATCCAGAAAGTATGCTTTTAAGGTTTATCATACAGGAACAGTATTTTATTTTGCTGCTGATACAGAAGATTGTTTAACTCTTTGGCTCGATGCTGTAAATAAAGCGACGTTAGGAGCAGACGTACACAATCGAAACAGTGCACTTTTCAGTGAGACTGATGAAAGTGACAATGAATATAAAAATAAGTTGAAATTCGCTCATACTCCTGAAAATAAACCAAACATGGAAAAATCATTTGGATCTTTGAAGAAGACAGTGCGAAAGGATCAATTATATAAAGATCATGAAGTTAGCGGTGCGAGCTTAGATAGAAAATATTTAAGATTTCTTGGTACAAGAAATCAAAATGTTCCAGTACCAACAGCACAGTTTAGAAGTTATAGAAGAGTATTACCGACAAATATGACAAATAAGTAAGTATTTATATATAAAATAAAATAAAAAAGAAACAATAATAAAGTTAAAAAAAAAAAAACAATATTTATATAATGAAATTTTTGTACAGGAAAGAAGATTGTATGGCATATTCCCCGGATTTACAGATGACAATAGCAGGAAGTACATTTTATGGATTAAGTGCTTCTCAAAGTGCGACCGATATGTCTTATAATAATCAAGAAATGGGTGATTATCGACGTACTACAGATAGGTAAATATCTTAAATATCAACGTATTGTTATAAATTTAGTACAAATACTTTTTTTCGTATTTATCGTATATTTCGTATTTTTACTATTTCATTTTACGCATAGGTGTATCAATTATCGGAGTAAAAAACCAGATGAATTGCAAGGATTTATTACTTTAGAACAATTTATGTTGTCTCAACAAGAAGAAGATCAAAGACAAAATACAGTCCAAAGATCCGTATCTCCTCGAGTTACAACTATGACGACTAATGATCATGTTTATGCTCATCATAGACACGTTAGCGATGTTTGTCTACCTAACGAAGAATCATGCGCTGCAGATGCATATGTTGGCGAAGGAATTGTTTATAATCAATATAAAAATAATGGTGAAATTTCTTCATCGTACAAACATTCAAAAACATCAGATGAATATTACAAGACTCGTCAACAAAATACATCTTTAAATATTATTTCAAATGATAAAAAAACAGATTGTGTACATGATAAATCTTGCAAATGTAAAAATGCAACGCAGCATAAAAGACAATTAGATTTGAGTAGCAATCATAAAAGAAGAACCCAAGAGAATTTATCTCATCAATCATTTAGACAAAACGATTCTTTATCAAGACGACATGAATTCTCACAAGCACCAGTTCCAACGTGTCATAGTACGCCTGATACTCGAAATGAGAATAGACATGGGAATATCAGTTATGATCGTAATGCACACGTATCTACTCGTGATATACAGTTCATAAATCATAAAGAAAATAAAAGATCAAACGATTATTGTATCCCACAAGAAATAGGTACTCTGATAGATGATCTTCGATTAGTATCAAAGAGACTTCATAAAAACGAAGGTAATTTTATTATTATTATTATTATTATTGTTATTATTATTGTTTTATTATTATTTGTTTCTCATTATAACATCTTGTAAATGATTATATATGTAATTATTATTTAAAGAAAATTCAGGATCTAGTGGTGACCTTACATATTTTGCTTCTTCGGATACATTACAACGAGCAAAAAAGGAGGCGACTGTAACACGTAAAGGAAGTTTTAATCTTGCCAATCATTGTCGAGATTATTTTCCTTCGGACAAACGTTGGCTCGATTCTTTAAGATGCGTTGACAAAAAAAATATAAATTATGATAGAAATCGATTGAAAAATGCAGCACAATATCAGCCTCCACCAATACCAGCTTCGCCATTCGAACAAGAAGGAATGAGAGCCACTTTTGAAATGCATCTTGATAAAAAAGATCAAGTTCAAAAAACTAATCGCTTGAAAACTTTATTTAGTACAAAAGGTCATCAGAAACCATGTACTTTAGATTTACCTAAAGATGGCCAAAAGACTTTACTAGGTAAATTAAAAATCATTTTATATAATTATTATATTAATAATTTATATATATCTTTTATAAATTTTATTTATATAGGCTCACCGAGATTACATAGAGCATTGTTTTGGGATAAAAATTCTAATCAACAAAAATCTTCTATCGTTAATGAGACTCAAAGTCCTGGTGATAGCGGAATCAGTCAGTCTTTAAGTTCCTTCAGTACAAACAGTCATTCCCAAAATCTAAGTTACAGTTGCAGTTCAGTTGGTTCGATGAGCGATTGGAGTCCAGATACTCCAGGACCTAATTCACCACGCATATCTAGAGTAAGTAAAAAGTAAAAAAAAAAAATCTTATTGATTTGCTTTAATAATTAATTTTATATAGTAAATAGTAAAGTTCATATTTTCAGTCTAATGTTGGCCACGCATACCAAAAAGATTATTCTTCATCAGACAGAAAATGTCTATCTCCGCCAAAATTACCTTATATACCACCACCAACATCTCCACCTCCTGATTATCCTGGTTTGGAGTATCCACCTGTATTTGAACCTGGTACTTATTCTTTGTCAGATGCTTCCTTGTTACGTAATCGTAACAAGACTGTCGATAGTAATATTCAGTAAAGAAGAAATACATATGTATATCGATGTATATACTAAAGTACTTTAATAGAAACAACCACCAAAGATAATTCTCTTCAGTGTTACTGTAAAGTATTTCTCATAACGAGAAGATTTCTATTACTTTAACTAAAATTCAACTAGTAAAAAATCTCAACTTACTATTTAATTCAAAAAATGTTTAGGAATGTACCTCGTATTTGAAGATTTTTACAATGATAAATTGGGTATCCTGTTTATAACTAAGTATTGAAAGGAACAGTTTCCCGATTATATAGACAACTGGAAGACTGAGATTATTGTTATTTAATGTTGTCTTTTAGGTGCTATAAATAGTGGTTGTGTTCAAATCTAAGAACTCCAAAGAATTCCACTTTACTATTAATATTATGTATATAATTGAAATTTTTAGATTTAAATGATTTTCAAATATAACTTTCTTTTTCTTTTTTTTTTTTCTTTTTAAATAATTTATGTACTTTTTATGCATATCATGTATTCGTACCAGTGGGAGATATTTTACAATATTATACTATCTAAGAGTATAATTTTAAGACCCAACAAATTTTTATTATTCTTACATGCCTGATTCTTTTTTATAGCAAGAATTTAAAACGAATTTTCATATTGAGAAATATATACATTTATGTGTGGGTTGATATATTTCATTTATACACACATATGTATTTTATGAAGTCATAATATTACTATAGAAATAGTAAAGATAAACTTTTTGTGTAGGATTTTTTTCATATATATATATATATTTATATATATTTCTTTTTTTCTTTTTTTTTTTTAATTGTTCCCACACATATTTTTACAAATAATGCAATAATAGATCTTTTAAGCTGCTTGTTTTAATAACAGTTTATACAAAAGCTGGTGAAATACCAATACTATATCTCTAGTATTATTAGCATATTAGTATATTGCTAATCATTATATATAATTCATTATCGTCAATTGTTCGATTGTATGACTATAGTATGGAAAGAAATTATGTTGTTTAATCATTACTAAGCTTCAAATTGTGCAAGAAAATTTTTACGACACAAATGTGATGAATCGCGAAAGTGCCTACATATTTTTTTATTGTAAATTTTATAAATAAAAAATATTAGAAAATAGTAAATAACTCTTTACTTAAGGATATTTATGAAGAAAAAAAAAAATAAAATGAAAATTTAATAAATTTTGTATATATTAATTAGGCAAATAATAAAAATCTATAATGAACGCTAATAAATTTTAAATGCACATTATATTTACTGTTAGTACTCATTAGGGAAAAAAAATTTTTGAAGTATTATTATAATGAACAATATATTAATTTTTTTTACTCATATGACTTAAAGCTGCAATTTATATGTAAGCAATATATTTATCCGTTTTAAATTTGCTATTTGTAGTTTAATAGATTTTGTTACTATGCAAAGAAAATTTCATTGGTTGGCACATTTATTTTATAACAATTAAAATATATCTGTTGTAAAAATCTATGTAATATCGAGCACTTTTTCAGAAATCTGTCCAATAAAAAAATGTCAATATTTAAAATCTCATTATATTATTATCCTTCTTTTTTATTGCAAGCATTTAAAGAATTTATTTCGGCCCTTATTATTATTATTTTAAGTGATAATTTTTTTGCTGGGATGTCTGGAAAAATATTATCAGGACTGTTTATAATTTTGTAATTGAATTATCCTATGTTGGCAATGTTTGGCTAAAAATTAGCAATAAATACACCACTATTTTTAAAAATATTTACGACTTATGTATTTTTTTGAAGCCGTGTTCTTATTATATAAGATTATATATACAAACGTAACGATTAATCATATACAAAAAATTAGCTACGCTTAATATGTAAAAAATTTTTAATACAATGCTATTGTAAATATTTTTCACTAGATTGATTCTTTATGCGTTCTTTTTTTTAATACACTAAATATAGTACGGCATCTCATTCACATATACACAATTCATATCACTCTCATATCATCAAATTCACTTTTATACAATCAAATATTTTTCATATTTAACAGTCTCCTTTCATACTTACGTTTACGATTTGTACAAAATTTTACAATTATATTTACAAAACTTATATATATATATTTTGTTAATTATTTTGTTTAGAGATTATTTTAATAAAAGTATTATTTTGCTATTTGAACTTTTGGTGTTCTGTCATATAAGTTAGAGTTGAAATCGCACCTCTATAGCAAGAAGCTATATTTTTTCTTCTTTTTCTTTTTATAGAAATCTACGAGTCACAGAATTGTTAATGATAATAATGCATGCAAATGTAGAATATTGATAAAGTTTTTCTGGAGACATAATACATTCTATCTTTTTACAACTGCAACCTGGCAGCATTACAATTCGTAGTTCTTTTTTTAAGAAGACCTGAAAGATAAACATGGTAAAGGGATATATTGGTTTTCATTCTCCTGATTTACCATTCATCACTTGTTTACAGTTCCTCTTCGAAGTTACTCATAATTGTGAAGTAGAAGACACGAAGAACTTGTATATACTTTTACGTTTTGGATGACCTTTTAAAAATCATAAGAATAGCCATTTATAAAATGTCCTGCGCGATTGCTTCAGTATAGGGCACATAATTATGTGTATGTGTATGTAACAATTAAAACAATACGCAGGAACCTTTGGCTGTCCAGCAGCTAGGGAACCTGGTAAGTTTTTATTCATTCTTTAAGACCAATATCTCTGATTAGCAACAAAATAAACAAATGCACGAGCGTGTGTGTATATCTCTGTGTGTGTGTGTGTGTAAGTTGAAAAATAGTTTGTAAGAGATACCTCTTAATGACTAAACATGTTCTCTTGAGCTGCAGAATTTCTCGTGAAAAATGAAAAGCCATCAGTAGAAGTACTTGTATCATATCGAGAACTTGAATATACTCTTAGCTGCTCAGTGGATTCTGTATGAAATTACACAGAAAATATCATCAAATATAGTAAAAAAAAAGATTTAAAAAAAAATTTCAAATTTGATTACTCTCAAATTATTGATTTTACAGATTCATCTTACTTTACTGCTATTTGCAGTTTTATCTAAAGATTGCAACAGTTAATAAAGCAATTGGTTTCCCAAATGATTTTGATGATTCGATCTCTCTCATGAGACACCCGCTTTGTTTTTTAAATTTTTGTTTAGGACAACAGATAATGGCAGTATCTTCATTTGACAGACTTGCAGGAAGATTATTAATATATTAATTGATATTTTAAAATGGTGGACAATTAACACCAGGATGAAGGTACTGACATTTCTCGCCTACTCGACAATAACCATTTTTGGTAAATTGCATACAAACACGTGGTTGTTTGCCGCTTCCTCTCCATCCACCACCGCCACCTCTCCAACCTCCTCTACCAGGACCACATCCTCTATACCAACCAGGACCAGGACCACCTCTGCCTCTAACATGCATCGGACCTCCTGGACCTCGTGGACCTTGAAAATTAGGACCAGGACCATACATAGGTCCTGGAGGACCTTGGAAGTTATTTGGATTCATATTATTGAATCCCATATCTTCTGGTCCCATCATACCATAACCATCTTGTTGATTATACATAGGTGGTGGACCCATCATACCAGGTGGTACCATTGGACCACCTTCCATTCCTTGAGGAAATGTTCCAGGTATATTCGCCATAGGATTAATTCCTACATCAGGTACAACAACTTTTCCATCTCCTGTTCTCCAACCACCACCACCAGCAGGTATAGGACCTGCCATTTCAGGTGTCATTTGCCCCATATGTGTTGGAGGTATCATCTGTTGAGGCATTTGAGGTATTGGATTTATTGGTCCTTGTGGACCAACAGGTGCCATCATTGGCTGTTGATTATGTGAATAAGGTGGATAATGGAAGTTTGTTATTGTGGAAGGCTGAACAGGTAACTGAGGTTTCGGCTCTGGCCACGTTATATTTGTAAAGTCTTTTTCGCTCTCCTTATTGCCTGTAAGATCGTCCAAAGGAATAATTTTCGGATCAGTAATTATATGATGACGTTCTTCGTCTGGTTCTGCTGGTGAGTCAGGTATCCTGTAATTATAAAAAGAAAGAAAAAAAATAAATAAATAAAAATATGTAAATAAACAATAAGTATTATTTCTTATATCAATATTTATCGATAAACTCACATGCTTCGATTAAAATAAAGTGCTTGAAGAATTCCTTTTTCTCTTGCATATTGAATATCCTTTTCTCTACTATCTTTGCCAGGTTCCACCAATGCTGGAGGTAAGTCAATTGGAATTAATGGTTTCCATCTTGTTCTCTCTTCCATCAAATCTTCATTACCTAATAATATTTAAAATAATATATATATATATATAAATATGTTTTTTTCTATTTTATCGATCTTTCTACCAAATAATATTACAATTCAACTCACTTAATTTTCTTGCCATTTGGAATGCTTCCCTTTCATTTTGTTTTTCCATCTGTTTCATATCGGTGAAAGTTTTTGTTACATTGACCCTTTCCGTCTCGTCCAATTCGAAATAACGTATCGATTCTAAATCTGTCTTCCATTTTAAAGTTTTTTTAGGACCTTTACGTTTTTGTAATAAGAGAACACTTCGAAGTCCATCGACGTAACGAATTTCAGGATAAGGACTATTTTCTTTCTTCAATGAATCCAAACCATCGGATGATGCTTCTTCTGGAGAATCAGATGTTTTCGTTTCTTCGGTATCATCTTCTGGTGTCGGTGCTAAAATGAAATCATTGAAATATTAATTATTTATCTATTTCGTTAAAAATAGGTTTCATAATAATCCCAAAAATTGATTTATTTGATTATATAAATAAAAGGAGGAAAAAAAACTTACTGCTACTCCCGTCATCATCGTTATTATCTCTGCTATCCTTTTGATTATCAATAATATCTTCCTTATCTCTTTTTATTTCATCTCCATTGCTTTCTTTATCTTTCTGTTCTTTATCTTCTTCTGTTTCTAACGTATCTTGATAAAACTTTAACAAAAAAAAAGAAAAAAAAGAAAAATATCAGTAAAGTACCAATAAAATACCAAAATAAATATTATGTTAATTTATAAACTATATATAATTATAAAAAATTCATAGCGAGGTATATTACCCATCGGTATATATATATATATATATATATATATATATATATATATATACCAAGATAATTTAGTATTGAAAAATATTCATTTAAAACAGCATTGAAAAATTGTGTTTACAAATAAATAAAAAATTTAAGTACTTTGAAATTAGGTTTGACAACAACAGGAGATTTTTCATCGGTACTCGATGGCGATGTAGGTGGTGGTGTGATTTCACGACTATCAGCGTTAATTATTTCTTGCTTCTTTACATCCGACGAACCGTCCTTAGTTATCGAAGTTCTACGCTTTCGTTTCCTTGGTTCTTTACTTTTAGTTGATGCTGTTAACGCATCCATAAACATATCACTTTCTTGTAGCATCATCGCTGAAACATTCAAAATTACAAATACTATAGTGAATTATTATACGTGGGACAATAACAATAACAACAACAACAACAACAACAAATATATAATATATAATTCAAATATATATATACATATGTAATGGAATTCATTTCAAAAAGAATCTCTTTTTCTCTCTGTGCTTTTCTCATACATATAATCCAATGTGATCTAAAAAAAGAAAGAATTAGATAGATTTCACATATTGATATATTATTTTTATTATTATTATTATTATCATCATCATCATCATCATCATCATCATCATCATCATCATCATCATCTTCATCATCATACCAAGAACGAAGTGTTTAAATATTTAGATAAATTCGATTCAATAATCGATCTGTTCAAATAAGTAGAAAAAACAATCTAACGGTATGAAAGCTTTTTCAATAATCTAAATTATCATAAATTGTAATGATATAATTATACTTTATTTTTAATTAAACATTTTTGATAAATAATTTTGATAAATAACATACTAATAAAAAAAAAAAATATATATAGGAATTCTCTTATTCGAATACTTTTATTATATATATTTAATCGCGAAATTACTTATAAAAGCTAATAAAAATGACATCATGTATTAAAAAAAAAAAATAAAAAAAAAATAAAAAGAAAGAAAGAAAAAAAGAAAAAAAAAAGGAAACGATTTTAACATTTTAAATACAGCAATCATTTAACTGTTGTCTAATATCTAAACTACATTGCACGAGATAACGTGTCTATTCTAAGCGAGTATAATTCCATTCAAAACTTGATGTATATAGCCGAGAAATTGAAAACAATGTTATCTATTCTTTACGCTGATATATATATACATATATATATATATATATATGATTGAATTTTTATATTTATTTTATTTTAACAAAGACCTTTTTTTTTATGTCAAAACAATCGACTTCAATGTACAAGTAAGACGTATTGCTGTATATATATGTAGATAAAATGATTTTATCTCTCGTATCTGTAATTAATTAAAAAAAGTCTATTAACGAGGAGAATATATCTAATAATCTATAAATGCATAATTTCTCTCTTTCTCTCTCTCTCTCTCTCTCTTTTCTTCTTCAGCTTTACTTCTAGAGATAATCAATTAACGTTAAGGTAGAAACGTTTCGTTGAATCAATAAAACGTTGAAATTGATTGATATAATCTTACTTTCTCAAAGTTTTATTAACAGACGTTTGAAATCGCATATCGCATATTATGTTTATTCTCGACACGATTATCGCATAAATCATTCAGATAAATAACTGGAAATAGCTCTCACACACTCTCTCTCTTTTTTTTTATATCGCAATTATTAAAAGTAAACTAATATGTATATAAAAAACGCAAATAAATTCGGCCAACTCATTAAAAGCTAATTATTGATCGATCGATCGTTAAAATGATCTATCCGCGAAGTGATCTTGCAAAAAATAATTTATTACTTTTCTTTTTTTAAATTTATTGATACTTTACGTTATATTATTACTATACAAAATTACTTTCGTTTAAATCCTCATGAAGTATCTCTAAAATTGATAGAAATTATATATATATATGTGTTATATAAAGATGACTTTTAATATACATGAATAAATGGTGTTACGTTTATTACGTATACGTATATATATATATATATATATACATATATATATATATATAAATATATATATATATAAGTGCAAACGGTAACGATAAATTATGAATGGTAGTATATTATGTATTTAAATATCTAGAAGAACGCGCGCGCATAGGAACAATGCTGTAACGCATGTCGTTGTTTTTTCCCCTTTTAAATAGCGCGCGAGAATTCAATGGACAACAAAACATCTATCAAAAGCGTTATTATATTTTTCTTACTTTCTTTTGCACAAATTCTTTTCAAAATGTTTGACTTATTATAGAATATTATTGGAAAGAAACGCTATCAAACGCTAATGTTAAATTACGATAATACGAAAGTAATAAAAATTGATCTTCCTCTTTTATTTATTATCAAAATAATAGCGACAAATCGTATTATCACTGTGTATATATATATATCCTATAAACATACAAAAAAAACTTTGAATGGTTAAAATAAATAAATATAAAAATTAAAAATTAAAAAAGTAAAAAATAAATTAAGAAATTATTTTCAATGATACGTTATTTAACTTTCAAGTAAAATGTTTATCAGTGAAAGTTATCTCTGAACGCACGGAGATTTGAACAAAAGTACCGCTTTTTTCGTTTCTTCTCTTATTTAATTTCCTTCCTTTTTTTTTGTTCACATCGTCACAATTATTGCAAACAAATGGTTGCTCCTTGAATTACATCCAACTGAAATCAACATATACAATAAATAACAATAATAGAAACACTTACTATATATACAATACCAGTGTACTAAAATATGAATTGATCAGGATCAATATTTTCTAGCTTCATTCGAAATACTTTTTTGATAAAAATAAAAATAAAAAAAAGAACAACGCAGGGATATAAATAATTTTCATAATTATTATATAAACGAAAAAGAAAGAAAAAAGATGTATATATAT
Source organism: Vespa velutina (assembly GCF_912470025.1). Lineage (NCBI taxonomy): Eukaryota > Metazoa > Arthropoda > Insecta > Hymenoptera > Vespidae > Vespa > Vespa velutina. Next base: position 1,652,761 of record NC_062204.1, on the reverse strand, counting down.
ATATATATATATATATATATATATATATATATATATATATAAAGAACAATAAGTTGCAAATTTCATCAAAAGGACTTTTGAAAAAAGAAACCCTTTCGAACGTAGTCTGTATATTTTTTGTTTTTTCAAAAACAGTTGACAAATTAAGTCTATATATTCTAGTTCTATTAATTCTTATTTAAAAAAGAAAGATATATATATATATATATATATATATATATATATATAAAGGGAAGAAAAAATAAAAAAAAAAAAAAAAAAATTAAGAGAAAGAAGGATAATGGGAAAAAATAACAGAAGAAATTTGTCAAAGTATTGAAAAAAAAATTGGAGGAAAAAAGAGAGAAAAAGAAACGGGGTGTTCAAAATAATCTTTTAACCCGACTTGAACGTGCAAAGCGCAATATACGATGCATGGTTAATAGGAATATATGCGAAGGTAGTGTTGTTTCTCGTACGTAAAGTAAACGCAAGAGAATCCAACGGTGCGCGCACGGCGCAATGCGAAATGTGACAACGTCGCAAAAACATCCGCCCGCTTTCGAACCTTTCCGAGTCGAACCGAGAGCGCCGCGCGTCATTGCGCAATTCCTCATCGCGCCGACACTATACACCACCACTACCATCACCACCACCACCACCACCATCAACACCATCATCACCAACCACCACCATCAACACCACCCCACTACTACTCTTTCCCTCTCTCTTCCAACGACCTTCCCCCCTCTCTCTCTCTTTTTCCTTTTCGCCCTTACGCGTTCACACGTTGCAAAAGTTTCTCTTTTTCAACTTCGACATGACGACGAAAAAAATATAACAAAGATGTACGACGACGATACGAATTATATATATATATTTTTTTTGTTTCTTCTCTACGTACTACTATTTGTTTATTTTAGCAAGGCCCTTTGATACATACAGTAATCTTGCCCAAATAAAACGAGTACACATTCGTGAGAAGCACTCTTTTTTTCTCTTTTTATATATCAACATATTTAAATTCGCGCCAAGGAATAGATATAAGAAAGGAGTTATAATTTGGAATGTTCAAATCAACGCGAGGCGAACGTTAAGCACGCTTTTTAATGATAATTAACGAGCCAATAAGCGCGATTAGATTAAAATGCGTCTCAAATTTCTTTTTTTTTCTTTCGCACCGTAAGAAGATAGTTGATATCGTTTGTAATATTCTGATTTTTTTTTTTTTAATTCATTTTCCCAACGTGTGCATCTTTTTCAGAAAGTATACATTACATTTCTAACGATATATAAATCGTTCTTTCTTTCTTTTTTTTTTTTTGTCGCAAACCTATGACATAATATATAATATATACGTATATTATTTGCATAATTTTTCTCCCCTGCCCTTACCCCTGTTCAATCACGTTCCCGTAATACAAAACGAATCTTGTTTTTTCTTTCTCTTTTCCTTTGTCTGCTTGTCTTTTTTGTTTTTTTCTTTTTCTTTATTTCTAATATTTTGTAAAATAAACGCGTGACCACAGAGCATCGAAGAAGGCCACAATATCGCCATGCCGATGACGTTGTCTCATCAGAGGCGTACAACAAAGACATCATCGGGTTACAGGTAGTTAAAAAGGCCCGTTGATCCTAAGGGCTCCTCTTTTGCCCTCTTGAGGGCGTCGAATATGCAGCTTCAAATTTTTGTGCTTTTTAAATGTGTATATATATATATATATTGTATATATATATATATATTTAATGCGTTCGATTACAAAGGATCGACACATCGTTAAACACTATTTTTGTTTTGTTTTTTGTTATTTTTTTTTTTTCTTTTCTTTTTCTCACATTGCTTTTGCTCGTTTCTCATTCGCTCGCGCACGCATACGATTCTCTTTCTCTCTCTCTCTCATCCTTCTCATTTTTCTATCTCACGCACATACTCTTTCTTTCTCGCCTTCTCTCTCTCTCTCTCTCTCTCTCTCTCTCTCGCTCCCACTCTTTTCTTTCATCTTTTTTGTTCTCTCTCTCTCTCTCTAAAAAGGATTTCGGGACTTCACCCGTCCCAAACAAATTTCGATTCTCTCTCTCTCTCTCTCTCTCTCTCTCTCTCTCTCTCTCTCTCTCTCTCTCTCTCTCTCTCTCTCTCTCTCTCTGAATTATATGCACCAATCAATTGTCCGCGAGTATGCTGTGAATTAAATAATGAGAAACGTAACTGTGTTATCATTTACTTTTTAATTTACTAGCATTACTGTGTTATCTTTCTCTTTTTCTATCTATCTATTTATTTATCTATAATAAAACTATATTTTTATTTCTCCTTCTCAAAAAACAAAAAAATTCGAAATGGTGTCGTAATGCATTAGGAATATTACAGAAATTTATTATTTTTGTCCTCGTCGCCTATTTGAAACGTAAAAATCAACTAATTATTCTTAAACTTACAATCAAGTGACGTTGATTTCATCACTTCGTTGTCCTTGACCGAGAGTACAGCGAGGCTACAACGATTACATTTAAACATAATGCAACTCTGGCATACACACGTAGAACTTGTTACTGAAAGGAAACACATTTCTAAAAAGAATGTTTTAAAAATAAATAAATAAATAAATAAATAAATAAATATATATATATATATGTATGTATATGTATATATATATAGAGTGAAATTTTATCGCAACAAGCTTCAACGTTTGAATAATTAAAGCATTGTGAAAACAAGGAAACAAAAATAAAGTTACATTATTTAACACATTCCAGATAAAAAAGAAATGTCATAAATATATATTCTATATAGCAAAAAATGTTTCAGGCATTATTTTTATTTTAATTAAGTTTAATGGCATTATGTAATGTTTATTTTTCATATTAAAGCGACACCATTTCGAACGTTCGAATAAAATGTTGTAACTACACCTCATTTTATTTGATTATATTTTAACCGAGAGGATGGAAATCTGGATGGGCCCACGGTAAGTGTTTGCTTTATCAAGCATTCAATGAGCAAGATATATAGCAGAAACCCAAGAGTTCAATATTTCCAGATTTCTGATCAATTTATTTAAAATGCTTAAATAGGGTGTACATGTACAAGGGAAGAAATATGGACAGACAAAAGTTGTTTGTTGCCTTACCTAGGGTAGATTTAGTACTATCCTGAAGACTCGCATTGGTGCTCGTTCATTGTTGAACGTTTTAAAACACACACCCGAGAAAAATTAAATTTCGGAAAAACTTTACACGTTTATCTAGTAAATTTGTTTTGTTTGTTCTTATAGAGAGAATTTCACGTGACTTAATTTTTTTTTCTCTCTTATTTTTTTCTTTTTCTCTTTTGTTCGATCGTTCTCCGAAAATGATCGACATATATATATATGTATTATATTATCGCATTATTTTATTGCACGGCACTTGTCGTCATTAGATTTTACGTGTATGTATATATATAACTGTTTTAATGAATATTTTTTAACGAAGATTACCTGCTGAATCTTCTTAACATATGAAATAAATTGAAGTCGAGGAGATCCTAATTTCTTCGTTCTTCTAACGTGATGACGATGATGATTATATGAAGAGAAAGCACGAGAGAGATCCATATTATCCAATTCCATAGAAGTAGAACAATACTGACTTTCTTAAATCTTCTATAAGACTCTAATAATAATATTTAGGGAAGCAGTATAGGGTGGCATTAAAAAATACAAGTTTTGAGAAATGCCTGTAAGAAACGATGAATTAATATGATGTATAAAATAGAAAGAAAAATAAAAGAAATACAAAGAAAGACAAAAAATCGATCGAAAGGAATGATTTAGATAGACAAAGTACTGATATCTCATTGGTATATAAAGTATTATGTAAAGTATTGTCTGGGTGTATCTTTCCTGGAGGCGTCCACCTGCAAACTCAATATTGAAGAGTTAGTAATAATTCTTAATAGTATGTACTGTGCCGATGTTCAGAGGTAATGTAAATTGTTAGAATAAATGTTTATTTATGCATAAATAACACCAAATAAAAAAAATTTAGTTAGTCTCTATTATACACTTCTTATGTCTCAATTTTTTTTCTGCATTTTCTTAATACTATCTGGAAAATATTAGATACAGAACAATTAAGATATAAGTCAAAATTAGTTGGAATGACTAAAGTATTCACACAAAATAAGCAAAAAATAGAAATATTTTTTATTAATAAATAAATTATTATTATTGTGTGTAAAAGCAATTGTTTTAAAATAATAATGAAAATGTAATATTGTATATATTTCTATTGTATATATAAAATTTTAAAACAAAAAGAAAAAAAAAGAAAAAGGAAAATCAATAATTAACTTAAAAAAATCCTTTTCATAAATATAGAGCAGAAAGAAGTATATGTAAAAGAAAGTATTAAATATAGAAATTTTTAATTATAAACATGTAACCAGTTTAGTGTTACTTTAAGTGAAACTATTACTTTAAGTGAAAGTATTATATATAAAAGAGAAAAAATATATACATAATAGTAAATTAAGTACTATTCACAAGAAGATAAAATTGACACCAATCAAATATAGTAAAATAAAAATTTGATAACAAAAAGATTAAAGAGAGGCTAAACATTTTAAATCGATTAAACCTTAGAACATCGGCAAATAACTTTTTATGAACAGATAATAGATTTCTCTACCAATATGCCTATTTTTTTGCACTTTGAAATGTAGGCATTATAATAATATTTTATCAAACACAGCATCTGAGATACTGATATATACTTACGTTTAGGTTTTGGTGGTATCAATTTAATGCCTCCTTTCTTCTCATCACTTGGGGGTGTAGTTGGAGAATCCAAGGACAGCTTCGCTCTCTTGTCTGATGGCGCAAGTACTTCTCTCAATGGAGAAGGTCTCTTCAAAACTGGCAGCTTTGGAAGAGGCATCATCTTCTTGTCAACGACGGGGCTTGACTTTTTTGCTGATCTGGGGGGTGGGGGTTTTACTTCTTCTTCTAGACCCGTAGACCTAAACTTAGAGTTAAACGTTTTGACAGTCTTCGGCCTTGCTGTTGAATCTTGCGTATTTTTTCTGCTTTCGATGGAAATAGAAATATTCTTTTTCTCTGACACAATGACAGATTTTTTTCCTTCAATTTTATCTTTATTTTCTTTAGAACTATCTCGAGAATCTGACATTACTTTCTTGTTTCCATCACCTGTTTTACTATCTTCAGATTTCTTTTTAGGTATTTTTCCTAACTTGGAACTTAAGATTTGACCTTGTACTTTTTCTAAAGTTGCTTTATCTTTCTCTGCTTGATCCTTCTTCTGTTTTTCCTTTTCTCGTTCTTTCTCTTTATCAGATTTGTTTTTATTATTGGAATTATGCTTACTAGATGAATTGGAGTGATGCTTGTCTCTATCCCTGGAAGACTTATCTTTAGAAGTGGAACTCTTTGATGTACTGCTAGATGAAGAACGGTGACTACTAGAACGATGAGACGTAGAACTACTACGATGCGAACTAGAGCTTGCGCCATGTTTAGAAGAACTTTTGGATGAAGATGATGAACTATGATGATGATTACCACTTTTTTTGTCTGAACCACTACTTGATTTTTTATCGTCTTTTTTGTGAGAATCTCGATTTTCTTTATCACTAGATTTATTGCTATCACTTGAAACAATATCTTTACCATCTTTATTGTCTATTATTTTAACATTACTAATTCCAGTCTCAGTACTGTCCTTAGAACTAATTGTAGATTGCTTCACTTCACTAGAGATTTGATCGGATTGTTCAGGTTGCACTTCTGTCATATCGTCTTGTTCACTGTGCACTCCTTCACTACCTTCAAGAGTTTTTGTTTTTTCTTCATCTTCTTTTAAAGAAAACACTGTGTCTTTAACTTCTCCATTAACTTCTAAAGTTGTATTATTTGAAGTTATGTTGGTGGCATCAGTCTCTACTTTTGTAAGGACTTGTTTTCCATCCCTTATTGTAATTTTATATAAAGGAACAGACGATTGGGAAGACACTACAACAAAAGACTGTTTTTTTGTCGAAAGTTGACTAGCTTGTTGTTGAAGTTGTGTTTGTTGTGGTTTACTAACAACTTGTAATTGCATTGGATGTTTTTCTTGTAAATGTTGTTCTTCTACTTGCTGTTGAACTTGTGTTGCTGTAATAATGGACTGTGGACTTTGTGTAAACTGCAAATCTTGTACATGTACAGTAACACTCTCCACATCGTCTGCGCCTTTTTGTATACCACTATTAATAGAATACTGTTGCTGTTGTGATTGTTGTTGAGTTGATTGAATTATTAAACCTTGTGCCGTAGCACTATTACTTTGCATTGGTATCGTCATGATATGGGCTGGTACAGAATTTGGTGCAACTTCACCTTTTACTATCTTCAGCCATTGTTCAACAAGACGACTGGCTAATATTCTAACACCTTGATGACTTCCTTCTTTTGATAAACCTTTAATAAGTTTTGGACAATTGTTACTTTTTAATCTGTCTACATCTACTGGACATAATAACAGGAGTTCCAAAAGTTCTTGAATTAATGCCCAGTTTTTAGCAAGAATACCATCAGTCAACCACATATGAATAAGATTCCATCCACCAGCAGCCATAAATCTGAGAACAAATATATTCGTTTGATAACATCTGCATGCATTTTGAAATAATGAAAAAAATAAAGATAATTGATTTATTATGATTACTCTGTCATTTTTTAAATTTAAAAACTCAAAATATTCATAACATTTAATCAAAAATGTAATAAGTATATTAATGTAAGACTCATATCAGTAAGTACAATTCATTAAATAAAATTGTTCAATGGTTTTGGGTCTCATATTTACTTTTGCATGTAATTATATTTTACACAAATACAACAAAGTATATGTGTATGTCAACATGCTATATATACTTATTGTAAATAAAGAAACAATTGGATACACAAATATAGATATAAGTAAATCAATGAAATAAGAAAAAATGATATTCTATATGAACATATGTTTTAAAATATTTGTATAATTCTGCAGATTGAAAAATCAGCTATTATTAATCCAATTAATAAAAATTATTCGAATTTTTTTACTTACTGACTAAGCAGATCGGTGTTAGTGGTTTTTAAAATTTGTATGTAAATGCATTTGGAGACCAATTTCTTTGAAAATTTCGTCATTAAGTTAGCTAATCGATTAACTTCTTCTTTACTTTTAATACCTCCCGTTGGGCCCAGTAAAACACTGAGACATTTGAGTAACGACAATGGATCTATACGTGGCTGTAAATGAAATAAATATCACTATTATTAACATTATCTCTTTTTTATAGAAACATGATTATGATTTAATACGTCAACTAATAGATTTTATAATCTTAATTTCTAACAAAATCTAATAAATTAAATACTATGATACAATGATCAATATATAATTTCAATTCTTTATCTTAATTGTAAATAACATATATATCAGGAGTATAGTTATTTTATATATAAATGTTAGACTCATATCAGTAAGTATGGCTGAGATCAAAACCATTCAATGGTTCAAAGTCTATTTTATTTATTTTCGCATGTTTTTGTTTTCACACCTACACAAATGATGAGCATGTGTGTGTCTTACATGCTATCACACATTAAAAATATGTAATATATAATTAATAATTGTGATTTAATTTTTAAACAATTTTTTAATTAAATGTACTAACCTATACCTGATAACCCGTATAACTCATATGCCCGAATTAGAAAACACTTAACGACGATAAAAAATTTAACATAATCAATAATAACAAATAATATGTATCATCTATAAAATAATGCATTAAGTTGAGATTAAACGATAGAAAAAAAGCGTAATGATTTAATCGAAATTAAAATATGAAACAATTAATACGTATAATTTCAGTAACATATATAATACGAAGGTTATTGATCTAATATCTACTATTCCCCTACTTCTCTCCCAATGCCAGTAAAAAAATTCGATATATATATATATACACATACGTACATACATATGTATATATATATATATATTACGGAAGTGAAATGTTATCCGCCATTTTGAAAAAGTTCATACAATTCGATTGCTCATAAATATAAATCGACTCACCATTTTGTAGTTATTCTCGATGGATTAGTGAATTTCGAAGAGCAAACATAGAATCATGATGTATATCTGTAATGAGAGAAAAAAAAAGAATATTGGAATTCATATAGGTGAATCAATGGAACACGCTCGGTTTCACCGCCATTTTGTCGATCGTTAACACGAACGGAACGACTAACTACGAGGACTACAAGAAGTATCAACTCGAGATCGATTATTATCTTATTAGTAATGCTATCTAATAATTTGTTGACGCTTATCGAATGCTACCTCAATATTTGAAAATAATCCATCGACGTATTATAAAAATCTTCCTGGCATCGGTCTTACTGATCGACCCATACGGATTACTTTCTACCACGGAAAAAAGTATTAAAAATTATAAATTATCTAATAAATTGATTTTTCCTAATGATCTATAGATAATAATCATTTCTTAATAAAAATAAACAATCTAAATGTGAATATTATCAACTATGGACTTTGCAAAGATGCAGGTACAAGAAACGTATTTCAAGCAAACGTTGCTCACTCGGTATCCAACTGGCGAAACGCTTGTTGCGCAGTCATTCTACGCATCCCCCACCCTCATCATATATAACGCCAACCAATCAGAAGCTCTATATCAACACAACGTTGACCAATGATCGATGCGACCCCACCTTATCGCTGCGTCACCATTTCTATTTTTAGCACGCCATAACCGTTCGTCGATAGAAAAATTTCGACCAAATTCTATGTATGCGAACTAGCACTTTCTAACACTTTTACTTTTTTTTTCTTACTATAGCTCATATATGACATGATTGGCACTATTAATTCCCGAATATAAAGTAATATTCTATCTTCGCTTCATATTACGTCACTTATTGATTACAGCACCTTGTATAGAAATATTTTTTTCAAGCCTTACTTTTTCATTTAAAACACAATGAAACGGATGTTGAAAATCTGACAAGATTTCGTTAACTTCCGTGATTAATCGTTTCTTTCTTTATTGTCGAATGTGTGTGTGTGAGAGAAGAGAGAGAGAGAGAAAGAGAGAGAGAGAAAGAAATGCCCCGCCCCTTTTGTTATAATTGCAAAAAGAAAAAATATCAACATCTTAATATTTCTGGACAATAGGTAAAGCCACTCACATTTTGATTAAAAATTATATCCTTTTTATGGAAAACATATGTTCTGCGGTGCATAAGAAACTCTTAATATTTCTTATACACGATTATGACGACGTGGACCTACGAAACTTGATCAAAGTTCGACTTCACATTGAATCAACGCTAAGCGAAGCTGCCGTAGATCCAAGTGTATCTTCTCGATGATCTGCCATCTGCAATGAAACATTACTTAAAATTTATTTTAATTACCTTCGAAATGATTTTCTTGCGAAATCCTGTTGGAAAATTACGACAATTACTTAAAACTTTAACAGAACTACTCTCACCTATGGAGCGTAGCAACCGCTGTGCTACTGAAACGGAAGTTTCTACATCGCCTTAACTGAATCAAATGCAATCCTATATTTTTACGATTTCATTTTATTTGAACAATTATGATAACACTGATTAAAAAAATATCCAAAAACTAATTTTTTCTTTTCGATTAATTTTAATTATTCTTATTATTAAAGCAAATAAATATCTTTTTAAAGTTTTATTTTGATTAATTTATTTCACTAACAATTGATCCGTGGGATACAACGCTAATCAGTGTTATACTTTTCTATCCTATTGAAATAATATAATATATTATAAATACAATCTATTTTATATTTATTAATGAAATATAATAAATAATTATCAAGAATTTTCTTAAATATATTAGATATTGAATAAATATTACATTCTTCAGTTGATTCATGTGTATATATATAGAATATAGAGTTACATAGTGATTATTGAATATATTTTCATTTTCACTTTTTGTTTTAAATCAATTGATTAGTTGTAGTAATTAACATATAATTAAAAAAATAAAAAAGTTATTAATAACTTGCTTATTGATTATATATATTACAGATCAATTACAATATTAATTACATTATTTGTATCACAAATACAATAAAAAGTTGTGAACCACTGTTTGAAGAGATTCAAGAAGAAAACGTTTATTTGTTTAAAATTTAAAATATTGAGAAACAAAGTCTATAATTATTAGATTATAATGATTATATCAAATATAATAAATAAAATGAAATGAAATGTGTATATTAATCATAGTAAATAATTCATTTATTCGAAAAATATGAACAAAAAATTAAATTTATTTGAAAGGCTTGTATTCATGCACTTACGTAGATTTTATATTAAGTTATCACTAGGTTTTTCAAAAATATTTCTAGCGATAAGTGTTTGCGATACTAGAAATATCTCATTTAGTGTCGTGGCATCACTGAAAACCGTTTGAAAGAGGAGATTTACGTTGTAGAAAGCGGCACCTCGTATCAAGGTTTTTTTGGTGTTTTGAACTATACCTTAATAAAGTGCTAGTTATAATAATCTGTCGCAATTTTGTGAAATAAAACGCATTGTAGTGACCTGAAACATGTTTCGGTCAAAAAAAGACGTTGATCGTCACGTTCAAGATATTTTTCGTAAACTGAAAAACGACAATGAGGTATGGCTTGTTTTTAGCACGGAGAGACCGTGTAAAATGAATGACCGTTTTGTTACGTTCAAGGCGCGCACTCGTAACGTTTTTAAGTGATTAACTTCTTTAGAAAAGAATTATTCGAATTTTTTAACAATATGAACTCATTTTCTGCTTACCACATGTTTAAACACGGTCTTCTCTTTGTTAATTACATTGTATTGATCTTTTAACTTTGATATAGTACAGTTATATGAATCTTCATAACCTATTCTGTAGAAACTTAAATAAGTGTGCTCTCCTTAACGTTACCATGCTCGGGTAACATTATTTTCAAATATACCAAACATTTTTTTAATAAAAATTATTTTCTTTGAAGAAGCAAATCAAATTATAGAAACTGATCATTTCAAGGTCATTTTTTCTAAAATTTTAACATTAGAAATGTTTTTATAATAAAATTTAACTGTTGCTTTGTAAATATTTTATAAAAGATATAACAAAGAAGTTTGTAATGCAGTGTTTTATAACAGTGTAATCCCTATGGTAATTGTTCTTTACCAAAATATTTCAATTTTTTGAAATTAACATAATAATGCATAACTTATTTATATTTACAATGTTTGATAATTTATAAATTTTGAAGAATATTAATGACTTTGAAATCTGCAAATTTGTAACTTTGAAATAATATTAATTTCTATTATTTTATTATTTTATTATCTCTTCAAATTAAACAATTTTCATGTAGAAGAATTTTTGGTATCTTTGAGTATTACGAAGTTATTTGAAATAGTAATATTATTATTATTAAAACGACTACAGAAATTGCTAAAAAGGAGTAGTTAACTATTAAATTTATTATATTATAACATAAAGATTGACTTATACAACATATTTTTTTACTTACAGAAACCATACCGTTGTTATAATATAGCTAAATTATATTATCAAGTAGGAGATTATGAATCTGCCAAGAGATATGTATCTTCTTACTTGGAAGTACGAGAAGAATCACCAGGCGCACATAAGTTATTAGGTCAAACTCTTGAAGCGTTAGGAGAAAAAGAAGCAGCATTTAATCAATATAAATTATCTCTTGAATTAGATGCAAGTCAAAATGATTTAGTTTTAAAAGGTATATTCTTAAATATTAACGATAATATAAAACAAATAATTATTGTAATAATTTATTTATTATTTTATATCAGTTTGTGAATTATTGGTTGATATGGATACTGGTACAGATGTTAATCGTATAAGATATTGGGTAAAGAGAGCCGATAAACAATTTTTACATCATCCTATAATTTTCAAATTAAAAGAGAAAATGTTAATGGCAGAAAGACCAAATGATAGTAGCGAAGATCTTGAAGCTTTAATTGCATGTAAGTGTTAAAATATTACTTATTTAAATTAATATTAGCAAACATTTAAAAATATGTAATCCTCAATCCTAAATATTATAAATATGTTATATAATATTTTTGAATAAATTAATTCTTTTTTTTAGCCGAGTTATCCATCAGGCCAACAGATGTCGACTTGCGTGTTAAATTAATTAAATATTATATGGCAAAGCAAAGATTCAATGATGCTTATAATCATGCTGCTAACGTGGAAACAACATATTGTCACAGAAATAGCATTATGTGGTATCAATCGCTCAGTGAGTTATTGGGAAAATGTAAAAAGAGCAAACAAGATGATTGGTCATTTTGGGTGTTTTATATATCCACATTAGAAAGATATGCAGCACTTTCTTTAAAGGAGCATGGCAATGAAACAATTAAAACAATACAGGAAGCAACGCAAGCAGTATTTAAGTATGTCACAATAAAAATTAATTACATTTAATTGAAAATAATATTAGAAAAGTATTAAAATTTGATAAAAATGATTACTTTCTATTACTAGAACATTATATAATATAATATTGCTATAATCTTTTTATTATAATTTTATCATTATAAATTATTTACAAATTTTTATATATTTATATATTTTCTTTTTCTTTTTTCAGTTTTGACCAAGTTTTGACTGAATTTAAATCACAAAATTTATCTGATTATCCAACTTACACAGAAGAGATGTTAACACATATGTGGGGTCAATTGCATTTTCATTTAGCATGTTTACTATTACGAAAAACTAAAAGAGAACAAGGCAGTTGGGATGAAGCAAGTCAACTTTGTGCAGTTCTTTTTTTATTTGCATTACATGTACATCCTGTAGATTCTACAGCTTCATGGGCTATTCATGGGAAAGATCAATTTAAAAACTTAGTTTCAGTATGGTATAGAGAAGGATCATACAGATGTAGCCAGGCTGGTATGTTTAAGGATGAACTATTAATGATTTAAGAGTATGAAAATTATTTTATAAATGCTTCATCTTGTTTAGGTAACGTTCTTCAGGATTGTGCAAGAAATAATGTCAAGAAACTGATGAATAAGATTAATACATTTTTCTTCACAGAAGCATGGAGAGAAAAAATTTATCGGGTATTATGAATATCTTATTTAATATATAACAGTTAATATTATTAATATTTCTTATTTATATGCATATAATATATATTTTTAGAAAAGTTTTGCATCCAAACTGTATCAACAACATATAAAACCTTCATATTTTTGCAATCATACAGTTTTTAATCCACCTCTTCGTTTGTGTTTACCAAATGAATTAAAACGCTATGATGAAGGTATATTTTATTTTTTTAGTCGATTAGATATAATTTCAAAAATTATTGCAATTAAGTTTTATTTCAGTTTCGGAAGAAGTATGGCCAGATTCGTTACATCATCATGTTTGGCTTGGTATTAGAAGTCGACTTCAAAATACTCAAAAGAAGGATCAGACATATCCACAGCAGTATTCACATGTATTTCCAGAATTGCAATTTTCTGTTCATAATCTAAATCAAGCTGGTCCTGACACATTATGTAAATTAGACATTGATGCATTTTTAAATGCTGCAGGTTAGTTGTAGAAGTAAACATAATAACATTATACTATGTTAATCGTTAATTATAATCTATGTTTGATAATGTGATTGGACATTCATAAAAATATTTTTGTTTTTAGTTTTATGTGCTGCTGTAATGGTTGAAGATCAGCAACAAAGAGGTTTCTTAACTCGAGAAAGACTTCCTACTTTACCAGCAGATTTAACTAGTCCCCTTTGTACATCTGCACAAGAGAAATGGTATTAATAATTTCCTCTCATTATCTTTATTAATATTTGCAAATTGTTTAAATAAAAGAGTTTACCTTCATAGGTGGTCATATGCATATAAAATGTACTCTAGAAAAGAGACATTAGAAGGGGATTTAGGAGAGATTAGACAAGAATTACGACGCGGTTTAGAAGTTGTGCGTTGTATCGGCAATCATGGTTTGCATCCAGTAGTTCTGGTACATTTGGCACGATTATTTCATCATAGGGTAAATATTGATTAATTTTTCATTTTTAATATTAATTTTAATATTAAAATTTTGTATTAAAAATATCTGAAAGTGTAGTTTTATAATATATGCTATGATAATTAAGGTAAAAATATTAAAAGAAAAAGATCCAGAGCATCTTGACATTAGGCCCTTAGAAGTTCGATATGAACTTTATTGGTCAACTGTTATACCTCTTCTTGAAAGATTGCAAAATAATCAAACTATACGTGTAACAAATTCTAAATTATTTAATTATGAAGGGTAAGTATATATTGTTTATATAATTAAAACATTGTTTTATTCTTTGTAAATATATATGATATTTTATTTATGTAACTATATTTAACTTATTTGTAAGAATAGAAAGAACATGAGTAATGCAGAATTAACTAACGCTTTAGAAGAAGGTAAATTACTTTTGGCTCAACGCTTTTTACGGAGTAAACAATATGAGGAAGCAATTGATGCATTGCAAGTATTGAAATGCCCAGAAGCTACATTTCAGCAAGGACAAGTAAGATCTTTTCCTTTACTTTTTTTAATTTTCTTATTAATTTATTTAAAAATAAAATATAATTTGTTTGAAATAGATTTATAAAATTCTTGCTGACGAAATAGTCGATTCTATGCCTAGAGAAAGCTTAACATCAGAAATAAGATCACAGCATATTATTATGCTCTCGAAAGCTAGAAATTGTTATTATCTTACTTTAGATCGATTACGTAATCCAGGAATGAATCTGGAACATCCATTAGATTCGGAACTGTGTATACATATTTCAGCTATAGAAAATGAATTAAAAAGGATCGATCCAGATTTATCACAAGGAGACTGTAAGTTAAGAATAGAATTTTATATTTATATTGTCCATATTATAGTATTTATCTAGTTTTATAATATTTTATGTAATCATATTGCAGTAAGTAGAAATGAGTGTGATGTTTTATCAGATGAAAGTTATTCACCTGCACATAGTGGAGTTGATCATCCTATAACAAATCCTATATCTTCTTTAACTGGATTAGGCACTCCTGTGAATATATTAAGTACACCACAAAAAAATACTCATCGTACTCCAAAACAATCTAGTACACCTTGTAGACCACAACATCAAGATATTATGGATTTATCAAGGAATCGCACGGTAATTTGATAAGTTATATATATATATATATATATATATATATATATATATATATATAGAGAGAGAGAGAGAGATAGTATTTAAAACTGTTTGTATGTTTAGGAAGCACGCCCAAGTCCTGAACGGCTTGATGCTCAAATACGTCAAATGATGCATACTAGAGATACTGTTATGCAAACAATCATAGAACAAAATAAAATGATAATGGAAAAGATAGATGAATTAACAAAAGAAATGGCAGAATTAAGAAAAGATTCTCAAAAACAACGTGTTCAACCAGTTAATTTTAATTCTAATATAGAAGATGATTTATATGTTTTTGGCGAAGAAGACTATGGTGATATAAATTATACAACCAATCAGTCAGCACCAACATCTTCCATTTCCGGAAATATATTTCCACCATCTCATAGACATCCTTATTCACCATTAGTATATCCACCAGCAACAGCCTTCCAAGGTTATTATCAAGGAACTATACCATTTACTGATCCAAATGCACAAGCAATTCCACCTTTATATCCTCCAAATGTTTATCCAATCCCTGTGTTGTATCCTAATCGACCTAAAGTACCAGACATGTTACAACAAGGTCTCTTTGCTGCATCAAGATTGGCAACTCAATTGAGTGATCTTATACCACCAACAAATATATCATTGCAAATGCCAATGCAGAAAGTTGAAGTAACGAAGCCTCAAACTATAGTAAAAGATACTTCTACTAAGAAATCTCCACCTGTAAATGTTGTAATAACTACTTCAGACACATTACCAACTACGGTACCATTAGTGCAACCTACTCTGAGTGTTACTATTCCTGCTCAATATAGAATGGGAAATACTTCTACTGTTACAACTACTACAGAATCACAGAATGTACCACATTGTTATCAAATCTCTATGCCACCTCAAGCTACTATTCCAACAACTATCAATTTATCACCTTTGCCTGCAACGCTTACATCAACACCTGCGAATATTTCATTATCGGAAATACCAAAAAGCAATAATATTGAAGTACGCACAGCTAGTTCACCAAATAGTTCTGCTGAACTACATGAACCAGAACACGATCCAATACCAGATTTTGTTCCTGTCATCCCATTGCCTGCTGAAGTTAAAGTTACAACAGGCGAAGAAGATGAAGTTACATTATATTGTGCACGCGCAAAACTTTTCCGTTTTGTGGATAAGGAATGGAAAGAACGTGGCGTTGGAAATGTTAAATTATTACGAAATGCAGAAGGGAAAGTTCGTTTGTTGATGCGTAGAGAACAAGTTTTAAAAATATGTGCAAATCATATGTTAAGACCTGATATGGAGTTAACTAGTATGCCAAATAATGATAAAGCTTGGATTTGGGTTGCGAATGATTTTGCAGATGAAGAAGTAAAAATTGAAAAACTTTGTATTAGATTCAAAACCGCAGAAGAAGCTCTCTCATTCAAACAACATTTTGATAGTGCCAGAGCCAGCTTAACATCTATTAATGAAAAAGTATTGAATGAAACTGATAATAAAGCGGCGACCAATGTTAAAATTTCCGAAGGAGAGAACAATTATTCATCATCTCTCGTTACTTCAACAGTCATAAATAATGTGCCGTTAGATAAAGAAAAAACTGCAACATCTACAGCTGTTGTTGGTGGATTTTCCTTCACATCAAAGCCAATCATTCAAACGGTTTCTACTGGAATAGAAAGTACATCTCAGAAACAAAATGAAACATCAAAAGTAAGTCCATTTATAGGTTTTTCATTCAATAAACCTGAATTTAACAAAACACCTGAGGTCATAATCACCTCGACAACATCCAAAAATGTATCTACACCTGTAACAACAATGCAAGGAACTGGTTTTACTTTCTCAATTGGTATGCGTGACGTAACGACAGTTACTACGTCTCAAACAGCAGCAATTGTTTCTACAACTTCAGCGTCTCGTGTCCCATTAAGAAGACTGCATGCACCTGCACCTGCAACATTAATTGTTACAACTACAGCAAGCGGTATCACTCAAAAATCTGAACTACCTGGCCAAGAGGCATGTGAAACAAAAGTTTTATTTGAACAAAAAGCAACTCTTCAACGACAATATAAAGATAATAAAAACTGGGAGAATAAAGGTACTGGACAGATGAAAATTATATTGAATGTAAAAACAGGAAATTTGAATTTATTAATGCATAGAGAAGAGGATTCAAAAGTCTGTTATAATCAAGATGTATCAGCAGAAATGAAATTTAATATTAAGTCTATAAGCAAAAATGTTATTAATTGGGTTGTTTATGATGCTAAAGGAGAGAATAAGTTGGAATCATATTCTGTAACATTTAAAAGCCTAGAGCAAGCATCAAAATTCTATGATATTCTTATAAATGATCAACAGAAAAAGAAAAAAGATAATATTTCTAGTGATGTGAAAAAATATGAAAATAAAAAAATATCCGAAACATCAAATGTAATTGCAGAAAATAAACAAGTACCATTATCAGAATTATTTAAGCCATCTCCAGAATCTTGGGAATGTAATGCATGTTACACTAGAAATGATGGTAAACAATCGAAATGTCTAGCATGTGGAGAATCGTCTCCTTTTGCAACTTCTAGTGTACCTACTGGAGCAGTTGAATCCACACCATCTTCTCAACAAGTGCCACTTTCTCAGCTATTTAAAAAACCTTCTGGTTCATGGGAATGTAAGGCATGTTATATTTCCAATTTGGAAACATATAATTATTGTATTGCTTGTGATAGTCCTAAAGATCCATCTATGCCACCTAAACAAAAGACAAGTGGTTTCGGATTATCTTCTGAATCAAAACCTACATTTACTTTTGGTATTCCTCAAGAATCTATTAAAGATACAAGTGGATTTACATTTCGAATAAACAAGTCAGTAGATGGAGCTACAGATGAATCTGCGAGTAAAGTACAACTTAACACAGCTATAAAATCTAGTCCAATAATAGGCATATTTGGAGGAATGCAACAACAAAGTACTTCAATGTCTCAAGACACACAATTTACATTTGGTTGTCCTGAGAAGTCTTTTGGCTTTAATTTTACAGCAAAATCACCAGCAAAATCACCCGCCAAATCGCCTGCAAAATCACCTGGTGCTGCAGAAACTAGTGACGAAGAAGTCGTTGAAAGTGATGATATTCACTTTTCACCGATAATTCCAATGCCAGACGAGATAGAAGTTAAAACTGGAGAAGAAGACGAGGAAATACTTTATAGTCATAGAGCTAAATTATTCAGGTATGATTCTGTAGCTAAAGAATGGAAGGAACGTGGATTAGGTGATATTAAATTATTAAGGCATCATCAAACTAAAAAATTAAGACTGATAATGAGACGAGATCAAGTACTGAAATTATGTTTAAATCATTGTCTCTTACCAGAAGTAGAATTTAAACCAAAAGATGAAAAAACTTGGCTGTGGAATGCTGCAGATTACAGTGAAGGAGCAATTGAGTACATGCAATTTGCATGTCGTTTTAAAACTTCAGAAATTGCAGCAGATTTTAAAAAAGCTATTGATAATGCTAGAAAATCAGAAAAATTATCATCAAATAATGAAATTGTTCAAGACGAGCAAATACAACAACAAAATACAAAGTCCTCTCAAGATATTCAAATTATATATGAATTAAAAGTTACACCTGAAGAGAGAGATGCTGCTTTAAAATTACAATTGCCAGAGAATTTTTATGCTTATAAGCAAAAAGAGGATTGTCCAGGATGTATAGGATGCAAAGAATCAAGTACACCACCAATTGAAGATTCACAAGCTCAAGGAGAATTAAAGACTAATGGAACTTCAAGTTCAACAATTTTAACTTCAAAGACATATATTGCTCCCGTGAATACAAATTCACACATTAATGAAATTAAAACTTCAGATAATGGAAATGGAAAAGCTCAAACAAATGCTTCTACTAGAATTTCATTTGTGACAAAATCAGATAATTCTGATGCAAAAAGTGCAGTCACGGTTAAACCAAATACATCTACTACTTCTAATATATTTGGTTTTTCTACATTATCTGTTGAAGACAAATCTACTCCTTTCAATGACAAGAAATCAGCTGGATTTTTATTTGGAGCGTCGGTTCCTTCTCAACCGACATTAAATGATAATTTGATAACAAGTGGATCAATTGATCAGTCTAATAAATCTACAGAGGATTCAAATAATGCGTTATCAAAATGGTTTGGTAATAGTAATGTAAAAATTTGTGAACCAACAGTTGGTACGAATCAACAATCTAGCAGTTTTCCTACTTCTGTTGGGAATTTATTCAACAAGCCACAATTTATTCCTAGTAAATCACTTGTAATGCCTAACTTTGGATCTAGACTAGAAATCAGCACAACATCAAAACCGATAGATACAGGATTAGTGGAATCATTTTTAAATACAACAGGAAGCAGTTCATCATTAACTTTTACAAATACATTTAGTAATTTATCTACAACAACTAACACTACTACCCCCAGTTCGACAACAATATTTGGTATGACAACCAATACAATATCAACTGGAAATGCTTTTAGAACTGGCTTTGGAACGATGGGTGCAATCTCATTAGTTGGTAATACTTCAGCACCATTTTCAAGTAACTTAAACTTTGGTCCAGCTGATTCTACATTACCAGAAGACACATCTAACAAAGATGATAATATCGGTGATTTCTTGACACAAAGTAATTTAACATTTTCGTCTTTAGCTCAGAAAGGCCCACAACTAGAAGCCTTTAAAAAAGGTATGAATCAACGTTAATTATTTTAAAGAATTACAATACATTATATAATTTTTTTCCATAGATCCGAACTTTTCTTTTACTGGAACTGGTTCATCTGTGTTCGGTTCAAAAATAACTTCATCGGTTCCTAATAAATCAACAACAACAGAAGAAATAAAACAAAACCAACGAGATAAAGATAAAAAAGATGATAACGACGAAGATGAATGTAATGAAAATGAAAATGATCAGGAACATGATCCTCACTTTGAACCTATTATTCCAATGCCAGATGCTATTGAAGTACGAACTGGTGAAGAAGATGAAGAAAAAAGTAATTATTTGATTTAAGCTTACTTATTTTATTTTTTGATCTTCTTTATATCTAAGAATATAATACTAAATTGAAAATAAATATATTTTCAGTATTTTGTAATAGAGCCAAGTTATATAGATACAATAATGCTACAAAAGAATGGAAAGAAAGAGGAGTTGGAGAAATGAAAATTTTACATCATGCCAAATATGGATCATATCGATTATTATTACGTAGAGAACAAGTTTACAAAGTTGTATGTAATTTTCTAATCAAACCAGATACAGAGTTCCGTCCGCTTTCTACGTCGGATCGAGCATGGATATGGGCAGGTATGAATCATGCGGAAGAAACTCCATGTGTCGAAGAGCTTGCAGTTAAATTTAAAACTTCAGAATTGGCAGCACAATTTAAGGAAATTGTCGAGAAAGTACAACAAACACTACGTGAAAGACAAAGTGAACAAGGTAGCTAATCTTAATTTTTTTGCTTAGTAATCATTACTGATATTCATAATAGTTTTATTGCATGAAGTTCAAATATTTTTTTCTTTACCTTTTTTCTTTTTCTATTATGTAGAGTGTTTTATAATTAAAAAATTTATGTATGTATAACGATATTTAATTTTATAAATTGAGCGATACATCTTTTCTGTGAAATGTCAATTGTATAACATTACTGTAAATGTAAGTGTATATAAGAAATGTAAAAATACATATATTGCTTTATTTAAATTGACGATTAACATATTGGAAATAATATTTACAAAGTTTTGTTTTTATAGACAGCTTCTACGATTTAATTCTTGCCTTTGTAAGATATTCTACAAATTTTCATATCGAAATTATTTTACTTTCAAAATAGATGTGTAGTAAACACATTTTATAATATAATAAAATCAAATATTACTCAATTCTATATTTAAATGTTATATAATAAAATGTTATAAAATTGTTAAGAGAGCTAAGAAATGCATTTTTACATTTAATATATAACTTTCATATTAAAAGTTGCTTATAATATAGCTTTGGCGATGTTAGATGATAATACTTCTTTTGTGAACAGAATGTTATTCAATTTATTGAAATATTATTTTAATTTAAGAAATTTTTTTGATTTATATATCATATTTAGTGCTTGTATTAATTATGAATTGATTAATTTTTGAATATCTCCTTCCAGTAAATAAATGTGTTTTATATCAAATTGGCGATAATATAAAAATAATTCAATGTAACAATATTTTTTTGATTAACATTAAACCAATGTTTTTATAGGACAAAAATATGAATGAAAGATATATGAATATATAATTTAATTAAGCACAATGATATTTAACGAAAAATAATATGTATTTATATAACAACTACGGTCAACTATTCAATTGTTATGTTTATTTTTAATTTTTTCATTTATAATATATAAACAAAAAAGACAAATTTCATTTTTTCATTTGTTTATAATCCTATGTAATTTCTCAAATTTTATGTTTATGTATTAAATAAGATTTTTCATTTGTAATAAACTATATTGACGTAATAGTATTGACGTAATAATAATAAAAAAAAAAAAATAATAATAATAATAACAATAAAAATAAAAATAAAATGCAAATGTTAATTTACGAACATCCTAGATAATAAATAAGTTATAATTACATGATTTCTGAAAAGTACACACTAAATAATAGAGAACTATTAATAATATTAATACAACTAATACCAGATATAACAGCATACAATTTATATATTTTATTATATTATGTAAGTTTGGAAATATTATCTATTCAATTTATAATAATTTTTAAAAAAGTATTTTGTATCATTTATGTTTTCTTAGATTTATATAGTAAGAATAAAAATATATAATTTCTTAAATGCATATATTTCTCGAAATAAGATCGGATTTTGTTTTTTTTTTTACAGGTATATGTCATATGAATTATAAATGACTTTTATAATTTTATGAATTATGTCATGATTGTTCACAATATGCTGAAATAAAATTAATTCTTTTTGACTTTTTTTAATAAGTTGTATAATAATCAAAATCTTGTAGTTAAGTGTAATAAATTATGTCTTTGTTTTATATATATCTATATTTGTTATATAGATATCAAATATAACAGAGGAATTGTGCAAGAAGATCAAGAATGTGTTGATGAGATTGATGATGAAATCGATGATCAAGAGGATGTTGATGATGAAGATGATCATGATGAGGATGAAGGTCCATTATTTTTTGAAAAAAGAGCCACCTTATATACAAAATCAAATGATGGAACAAAATGGATACAGATAGCTTTAGGAACATTGGCAATATATTATGATTCAAATATTTTTGGTGAAAAAATAATATTTAAGGCTGATGGATCTGGAGAAATGTTGAGTAATACGATAATTAGTATGACCACCGAAATGCAGGTAATTTTTATTAACAAATATAAGAGTGATATAGAAAAGAATTTTTGTTTAAATCGTTGTAGATTGTTTCGTTATTTAAAATATTTTGTTTATTTTTTCCAGCTCGAAGGGAAAAAGTGTATTTGGACTGCTATCGATCATGCTTTAGAGCCTCCTACAAGCCGTACATTGAAAGCAATTTTTTCATCTCCACAAGCAGCGGAACAAATGCATAAAATTTACATATGTGTAAGTATAGAAAAACATTTTTATAAACAGATATATAATAACAAATTTTATATATATTAAAAATTTTCACTTTTTAGTTTTAAAGAAATTATATTATGTTTTGGTTGAATTATTTCCAGGGATTGGAATGTGCTAAACAAGCCGATATTAGTGAACAAGTAGAGGAAAAATAAAAAAGTTTTTTGTAATAGCTAATTATTACGATCTCCCTTGTAAACATAGAATGTATTGTTATTGAAGTCTCACTAGAGGAAATTTTTTACTGTACTTTTTATGTTTTCAAGACATAGTCTATATACAAACAAATGACATTGATGTAGATATTACATGACTATTGTTATTATACAATTCTCTATTTTAGTCCATGTATTTATCAAAATAGTATAAGCAACAAAAAAAGAATGTTTTCATAATTTTATTCTGTATTTGATATCTCTAAGAAAAACAAAGTAACAAGAGTAAATTGAAATACTCAATAAATAAAAAGAAGTGTGTGCCAATCAATTTGTCCTAATGATTGTCTTATAACAAACAGATAAAATTTCATGCTTTTTATTAATAATTATTAAATAACGATTTTTTATTATTTTGCATTTATATAAGTGTTTAAGTCGTCTAAGATAGAAATATTATAAATGCGATTATGCAAAAATCTATTATTTTATTACATGTAAATATAACATCAAAGATATTCTATTATGATATAACTTCTTGACTAGAGTAATATAGTAATATAGAAATATTTTCCAAATTAGAAAAAAAATTCTTAATAACATTCTAGAGTAACAATAAGTTTCTATAAAATGGAAATTAAATAAAAGACTTCACTATGTAAACGATTTCAAATCATTAAAAATAATTTCTTTCAACATCTACAAAAGATAATATGAAGTTAAAATACTGTTCTTACTAGCTATTCTTATTGTCTTCTTACGATTAGTCCAAACTTCACATTATATTAATTAAGCACATATGAAATTATTATAAAAGTATCAAGAAGTAAAATTTCTTCTACGAGACTTTAATGCATATTTATCTTATTTATGCATGAATTATAATTTAATTTTTTGAAGTGAAGAAGTCCGATCAAAGTCCTAATGGTACAATAATATCCTATAGAAATGTAAGAAATTTTAAGTGTGTTTATAATCACTGTTGTGTTACGATTTTAATTTTTTTTATATATGAAATTATATATATATATATATATATATATATATATATGTTTTTAACATAATAATATTGTAAATACACACTTAAAATAGATATTTAAATATACATATTTAAATTCCTTTAATTTTCATATTTATGTTTAATTTAATGCTACAGCGACGAGTAGGATTAATATTTAATTTTTATTTATTTTTTTTTTAATTTATATGATAAATTGTGATCATATTAAAAATAAAAAATAATAAAGAAATAAACTTTGTTTTACTAAATTATAACATATCATAAATGTAAACATATGACATATCATAGATAGTGTCATATCAATTGCTCGTTTAGACTTTAGACATTGTTAAAGTATTATGAATCAGGGTTCAATTCATGTTATCTATATATATATATATAAAAAAAAAAGAGAAGAACATAGGATTATTTTAAGAAAATACATTATCATTGTCTTTATTTATTAATCTTAGATTGAATAAATAATATAAAACTTATTTATTAAAAATTATTGCATTACTATTTGTTATTAGTATTTCGTAGTATATGTAACAATGCAAAAAATTAAAATATTATAATTCATTATTTATAATTACATTATAATTCATGTAAATATTCGTAAATAAGAAAAAAAATAATAAAGAAAAAAAATGTTAATTCTATATTCAACAAGATTAATAGAAATGTAATATAATTTTTAAGTATATTAATTAATAAATTTCCTTTATTTTTATTCCCAATTATATTTAATATGAATAAAATTCTTATTGAAGATTTAGGGTTCCGAATTCGATTGCACCACTCCTGACATTTTCACATATCACTCAACCACTTCCATTACTTTCCTCGATGATACACCGAAGTAATAAATACATTTGAAGTAGTAAAAATGGTCAGTACGTTTTGCGTTCACCATTAGTAAACAAGTTTTATAATAATTTTTTATTTTTAATTGTTATTATATTATATCATATTGCAAAATGTCGATCATTACAAAAGGTAAGTGATCATTACTTCAGAAGATTTATAATGATTATTACTAACCTAATCGATATATTAAAACAAGAAAAGAACGTATGTCAATTGTTAAACGCTTCCTATTATTCTTTCTTTTTCATTTGATTTTTTTCTGTGTTAACTATCGAAAATAATTTTTAATATAAACGATAAATTTTAGTATCGAAATATTTTTTTTTTCTTTTTTTATTCTTTCAATTTTGTACGGATTCATAATGTTATAATTTAGTACACAAAGTACTATAGTTAATTTTATTATATATAATACGTTAGTGCTCTTTTATTCCATTCCTCCATTATCTTTATTAAGCCATGAATTATATAGTATGGCTACTACTATTTCAAATATCTACGTTATATTTAGTTTTATAAAAAAAATGCTCAGAATAAAATTACACTATAAATAAAAAAATAAGTAATAACAGTACAATGCCGAAAAATGATTAATTCTGTTCATTTTCTGATAAATACTGTTCATTTAAATATTTGTTGATTCATGCAGCAGTAATAAGGCATATCTTTTTTTTTACTATTTTTTTTACATTTGTTTTTATTGACGTTAAAAAAAATGTACAAGAAAAGATGAATTATTTAAGATAGTTTGAAAAAAACATGAATGATTAATGACATCTTTTTCGTAAATCCATATGCATGTATATTTTTGCACATGATTCATTAAGTCTTACAGATATGGCCGTTGTTTTCATAAAAATGTAGAATACCAAGTTTTTCAATACTAAGTTCGAAAAAAAATTGTTTTTCAATATATTTTCTTCAATTATATAAACTTTTAGGTCGTCCGAAAAATTCATGCTGATTTCGTCATTACATTACCTACCATAAATCGGCACGAACTTTCACTCAACCCAATACTGTATATATATGTGTGTGTGTGTGTGTGCGTCTGCATCTCTGTGTGTCTGTCTGCATCTCTCTGTTGTGTGCCTGCATCTCTGTATGTGTGTGTCTGCGCTCTGTGTATGTATATATATATATAGTATTGTATTTTCATTTCATAAAATATTAATTTCTTTCCGTACGCAATTTGTATGCAAATCCGTACGCAAACATGTTTATCGTACATGTACTTTTTGATAATGTATTGTATTTCTATCATGTACATTTTTAGTAATATTGCTTATTTCTCTTAAAGAAAAAAATATTGACTTCTGTTTTTATAAATAAGTTATTAATAATTCATCGTCCTTCAATAGTCGTATTTAATTGAAATAATAAAATAAAAATGAAATTTTAACAGATGATAAATAAAGAGATTTAAATGTAAATAAATTTATTATATATAAACATAATTTCAATGATAAAAAAATGACAAAATCGATAGAATTAATTTGTCATAAGTAAAATTTATTTTTAGAACTGGTATTATTTATTATAGAACTGATTTTTTATCGAATAGAATAAAATAAAATAACAAATAAAAAAAATTAATAAAAATATGAAATATTTTTTTTTCAGGTATTTTCATTATTGCTGCAAAACGAACTCCATTTGGAACAATGGGTGGTGTTTTCGCAAACAAAACCGCAACCGAATTGTCTGTTATCGCAGCTAATGCTGCCATGCAATCAGCAGCAATAAAGCCGGAAAAAATAGATAGCGTTGTTTTCGGACAAGTAATGACGGTACGTATATATATACAATATTATTTATATTACTAAAGAAAATTTCTATAATATTATCTGTGTGTAAAATTCGATTTATAATTAATACATTTATTTATTAAAACTTTCGCTACGGGCGATTTCTCCGCCACGCCCAAAATGTGGTAAAAAAGTGTAGAGCGACTATAGTCACCCATAGTACTTCAGTGGTATCTTATGGAGAGCGACTATAGTTGTCCGTAGTAACGAAAGGTTTAATAGATAATAATTAATATTTTTATCAAATTTAATATAATATATTCTTTCTCTTTCTTTCTCTTTTTCTTCTTTTTTCATTATATAATTAGTTATTAAATATAAATTATAGTTAGCTGCTGCAGATGGTGCCTTTTTACCACGTCATGTTTTACTACAAACTGGTATACCATTGGAAAGGTCTGCTTTAGGAGTAAATAGATTATGTGGTTCTGGATTTCAATCTATCGTTAATGCAGCTCAGGTATATATATATATATATATATATATATATATATATATATATATAATTAAAAATAAAAATAAAAAATTATAATTCTTCTATACACATATGTGTGTGTGTGTGTGGGCGAATTTTAATTTTTTTAAATACATTTTAGAATATTCTAACAGGCGAATCAAGAATCGTTTTAGCCGGAGGTGCTGAGAATATGAGCCAAGTACCATTCGTTGTCCGAGGCGTTCGTTTTGGAACAATTTTAGGTCAGAAACATGAATTCGAGGATGCTCTTTGGGCTGGATTATACGATACTTATTGTAATTTACCTATGGGTCTAACTGCGGAAAAGCTTGGAGAGAAATATAATATAACACGAGCAGAAGTTGATGAATTTTCTTTGAGGAGTCAACAATTATGGAAAGCTGGTAAGTTTATCTAGTAATAATACTTGATATCAATAAAAAAATTATTAATGTTAATTATCAAATTTAATTAATTAAAATTATTAATGTAAATATTATTTTTAGCAAATGATGCTGGTCGTTTCAAAGAAGAACTTGCTCCAGTAACAGTGAAAGTTAAGAAACAAGATGTAACAATCTCCGTAGATGAACACCCAAGACCTCAAACGACAAAAGAAAATTTAACAAAACTGAATCCTGTTTTTAAGAAGAATGGTTTAGTCACCGCTGGTTCAGCATCTGTAATGGAAACTTTAAATGTTTAATTAATGTTTTATACACAATATTAAAATAATTATTTTCGTCATTTTTAGGGTATCTGTGATGGTGCAGGAGCATTGATTCTTGCAAGCGAAGAAGTTGTCAAACAAGAAAAATTGGTACCATTGGCACGTTTGGTAGGATACAGTATCGCTGGTGTCGATCCTAGTATTATGGGAATTGGGCCAGTCCCAGCGATACGTAATTTGCTTAAAATTACAGGTAAAACATTGGATGACATTGAACTTGTTGAGGTAATATTACAGTTAATTTGTTTTTTTTCTATCTTAATGTTGAGAAATAATGAAATAATAATAATAATATTTTTTTTGTAGATTAACGAGGCTTTCAGTGCTCAAACTTTAGCTTGCGCCAAAGAACTCAATTTAGATATGAACAAGTTAAATGTGAATGGTGGTGCAATTGCGCTTGGTCATCCATTAGGCGCATCAGGTAGTAGAATTACTGCTCATTTGGTACATGAACTTAGGTAAGTAAAATTGAGACATTCCTGCTCATTATTTTCGAAAAATTATTATTTATAAATTACTTTTGAATAATTATAATTAAAGTAATTATTATTAACGATTATTTATTTATCTATTACAGGCGTAGAAAGGCTGGTAAATTAGGTATTGGTTCAGCGTGTATCGGTGGAGGTCAAGGAATAGCCGTTATGATAGAATATCTCTAAGCGATTGAATATTTTTATTTATCTATCAATTTTTAAACATTATAATTTAGCAATTGAAAACTCGAATGAATGAAAACAGATATTTGTGATATATTGGAATTATATCTGTGTTTATATCTATATATATTTATATATTTGTATACTTACAATAATGGGATCTTAATCAGCTGTTGCATTTTGTAGTACCGTGAAAATGGAATAAGACATTCGTAAAATCTATAATTCAGGAATAATTAAATTTTTATTAAAGATTAAAAATAGTTTAGCCCTTCGCAATATAATTATTTTATTTATTTTTTTTTTATTTTTATATATCACATATTTCACGTATGTACATTTTCCATATTACGAAAACAATTTTTTAATTAAAATAATTTTCTATTTATTTATTTTATTAAATTAAATAAATTGTCACATTAAAGATAACGCATGAAATCTAGACAAATATGGTGATAATAGATCAATAGTAACGTCATAATGCAAAGGGCTATCAGAAAGATTAGAATAATTAATTTGTATATTTTTGTAAAGGATATAATTCATCGATATACTTACGTTGACAAAAGTATTTAACGATAAAGTGAAGACCTTTCCAGCACTTAAAATAAGAGGTCGATGTGCTCTTATTATCATTATTTGTAATGCACGTTTAAAATGATTACCAGCATTCCACCAATCATTGGAATAAGCTGCTGTGCTAACATATATATTCTGTAATTATTTAAGAATTTATAAAAAATAATTCGGAATTAACAGCAATATTTAATAATATATAATAATACTTACATGTAACTGTAATTCATTACCATGCCAACAATATATAAAAATTTGATATGTCATACAACACATATACATGAGCATACCAAATAGAATTGCTGGAATATAGATTTTCATCTGTAATCGATAAATCAATTTAAATCGTCAGATATAATATTAATCATCATTCAGATAAAATAAAATATTTATATACCTGTGAAATGTTAAAAGCGATCAAACAAATGATAATGCAATTGACAAAAAATTGTAAAAGAATCATTGTACCAAAAATATTTTGTATTTCGTTGGTGAAACTATATATATATATATATAATATAAAAAAGTATTTGTTAGATTAATAATTTCAATTAATATGCTATTTTAGAAAAAATTCTATTTTAAATAAGTTAAGACAAACCTGAATATAACGTTATTATGAATAATACACCTTTTTAGCGTTTCATATGGAACATCGTAACAATTTTTTTCTTCGTTAATTGTTTTTATATTACTTTTTTCTTCTCGTTCATAATTCTCTATCGAAGCTACAGTCTGACTCAATATTGAAAGTTGACAACATGCAACAGTGATAAGACCAGTGACTAAAGTATCCATAGCTACATTATGGAAACAAGCAACGAAGATTGCCACGGCCTGATGCAAGGAAGTAATTTCAAAAGCTGGTGTAACGGTCACGTTGTAAGGGTACCAACCTTCCATTGGTAATCTTCTTGATCTTCCAGCAATAAGATCAGCAATTGGTGTAAAACCCCAACAGAGCACTGCCACTGTACCAAAACTTTGATAAGCTATATGATGAAAAATTCCTTTCCAAGTATATCGAGTCACTATATATTCGTATTTAATATTGTGTAGAACAAATATTTCATTCTTCGTTATATCTAAAAGATTTTGTATACGTTTTTGCCGATAAAGAATTATTACTATCTAGAATGAATGATATATATATTTTTTTTAATTATAATTATATACTACAATATTGTATTTTTTTCTTTTTTTTTGATAAAACAAACCTTGTATGCATGAGTACAATTAGTCATAAGAAGAGTTGCTCCGGCAATTAATCTTTCTAAATCTTTCAAACTCAATATAAGATTTGCTATTTCGGTTAACAAAAAAATTCCTAACATAAATGTGAAACTGCATATAGTATAAATGATATACAACGAACGATATTTTCCTAGTGGTGGCCACGTTCCCATATAATAAATGATCGATACGCTTACATTTAAATGAAAATTTGGTTCGATCCAGCGTTGCATTGGTCTTTCTACATCGTAATTATCCATATTCAACGCGACTATTTTATCTGTATTCTTTCTCTTATTTGCACATTTTATTTGTAACATTGAAGTATAACTCGAACATCATTTATGATAGTCTGAACAGAATTCGCTAGAAAAAGAGAGAAAAAGAGAGAGAGAGAGAGAAAAAAAAACTTAATGACTTTCTTTTGTCCACGTAATAGATTGAAGACTATAAAAGACAATATAAATTAGCAAATTACAGATTTCTATGATATTATAGACCTCTTCTATGTTTGTGAATGTATTATTCGATTTGGAAAGAGAAACTCTAAATTACAAGCGGATGGATTGACGTAATTTGTATTTAAGCCGATAGATCGATAGAATCTCTAATTAAATAGAATCGTGGTCTACTATTATAAGTATAACGTTTGTAGTTACATCTAGAGATATATAATTTGAAAATATCGATCGGTATATAAGAATAGAAGACATAGAAATTCTATAAACGATTTTCGATTGTTAGAAAAATTATGTTATGTCCAGTAAAATCAGGGATCCCTCATAGTGAAAGAGAAGGAAGAACTGAAGAAATGGGAGTTGAGTGTAGTACGAACGAATAGATAAATGATTTTATAGTGAAATGACGAAATAATAAAATACCTTTTCTTGGTCGAGCATTTCGATTTTTAGCAATATCTAGATCTTTCATAATTTTTATATTTCTGACATGACAGGATTCGTACGTAAGTTCTTGTTTTTAGATTATAGCGTTTACGTGACGCGCAACAAGGAATAAAGAAAATAAGATTTATGTACATACAAAAAAAAAAAACAATGTAATTTTCTATTATTCGCGGATTATTAGATTATAAGGTTCCGTCTAAAAAAGAAAAATCTAGGAAACGTGAGAGAACAAGAAAAAAAAGAAGAAGAAGGAAGAAGAAGTAATAGAAGCATTGTTATACCTTCCGGCTGTGCCAGGATTTTTATATTCTCTGGAGATCCTGGAAGGATCGTCAGAAGAAGATATTTGTTTCATTAATAATTATAAATCTTATTTTTGCTCTTTCTCTTCTTAAAGAAAGAAATTCTTCTTCTTCTTCTTCTTTATCGGTTTCCTTTGTTTTTTACGATAACGATGAGACTACCACGCTGGCAATGGAGATATTAAATATATTAATATTTAAAAAAATTCGCTTTGCATTGCGAGTCATTAATGATAAGACTACAAATCTACTTAACATACTGTTTATAATATTTATCAAACGTTTGTCAAACAGTACGTTATTAACAATACGTTAAGTAGATTTGTAGTCTTATCATTAATAACTTGCAACTTTTGTGAAACGTTCTTAACAGTACGTTAAGTAGATATGTAGTCTTATCATTAATAACTCGCAATGCGAAGAGAATTCTTAACAGGTTGCGATTAAGAAACGTCGACGACTCGATTCAATAAATGAAATACGTTGAATTAAATTTAAATTTGCACTATAAATATTAGATCGTACTTTTTTAGAGATCGGATATTGTCTAATTCAATGTTAAAAATGCTCAAGGCCTATTGTTTTAATTTTTTCTATATGTAAATCTGTCTTTGACATTAGACATTACAATATTGAGAAATTCGAGTCATCGAATATTTTTGATCTTTCATTGATCTAATGCATACGTAACTTAAGCAATCTCTTATCTAAATGTTATTTCAATATCCTGCTATCATTTAGTCATCAACGAAAAGAAAATATATATATACATACATAAATATATATATATATATATGTATATATATATGTGTGTAAATTATATAAGCGTATAATTGATGCTTTTTTCTTTCTCTATCTAATACGTACACTCGCGTACGTGCGCGTTATATGTCAAGTTATCTCTTTGGAATTTGTATTATATATGATATACGTAATATGTATGTTGTGTGTATATAGTGAACTTTCAGTCGCTATTTCTACTTGAATTCATTCATACAGCGGATATAATATCAAGAAATTTATAACTACATTTCGTTTTAATAAATGTAGAATCTAGTTAACAATAAATTTAATTATTTGATAACTCGAAGTGAGATGCTTCAGTAACATGTAAAATTATTTTATTGTTTGATCGGTGTAAGAAATAAGAAGTGACATTTTTCTCTTTGGCATAGTGCGATTGTGTATTTTATTATCACATAGAGGTTAAAGAATGGCTACGTCTGTTATTAGCAAAGATATACCCGATATAGAAGTAAGTATAAAATTACATATTTGCGATGTATCAATTACGAAGTATTTCCTTTATTTATTTTACTTTTTAATAATTTATTATATTCTCAATATTAAAACACTTTGCGTGTTTACACACAGTAATTTAAGCATTATTACCATTTTAGGATTTGACTTCAGATATGTGTTTACAATCAACTTCAAACACAGATGTTAATTATTTATTTTAATTTGAAGTTTTTTTTTCGAGCATTAACTTATCTTATCTCAATATTAAATTTTTAAGAGAGTTTGGTTTAGAGATATGTATTTAATTAAAACTTATTTTTGCGTAATCGTAGTTATCTTATATTAATCTTTTTTTTTTTAGATGATATATCTCTAATAATCAAGAATCTAATAATTTAGAATCATTTCATTTGTTTCTAAACATGTAATGTAAAGCTTATTATATTTATATTACCATAGTATGTTTATTATAAATAGTTCATTAGTTATTAGTTTTATATAACGATATTTAATGTTACGAATAAGATGATTCAATATCATCATATTGAACAGAATCTTATAATTACAAATTAATGTTAATAATTATTAACAAATTATTAATTAATATCTTGTTTATCATTTAACAAAAAGTATATTAACTATAAAATTTATTAGTGTTATAATTGAATCTTCAAGTATATCTCACTTCCGCACTAAATACTCTGAAAACTTTTCGTTTAAAGGATACGCTCCTGCAATGAATAATAATTCTTTTTTTTTTATATTTCATACTTGTTTATAGGGTCTTTAATATTCTTTATAAAAATATATGAATGCTTTAGAAATATATTACAATTAATATATATATATATATATTAATTATTTATTTATATTATATTAATAATTTATTTATATTATATTAGTAATTTATTTTTCTATTAATAATAATTTCTTTTATTTACTCCATACTTATATGTTCATATGGTTATCAATATATTTCTTAGAATTTTTCAATGCTTTCAGAATATATTACAATTAAATCCAAAAACAAAATCTTTTGCAAATCTTGTTCCATCGACAATTACAAAAAAAGAGAAACAAAAATGGAAGAGAAATATCAACGACAAGTGTAATGTAAGTTTAACAAAATATATTTCTGAAGTTTTTATTATAAAACCGATTTCCGATATTTCCGATTTATTTATTGTTTATTAACTTAAGCAATTTACAAATATCACGATTATCAATGATTAAGTCTAGCATCTTCCTCTAATTCGAATAGAGAGACATATTTATTTTATT
Organism: Vespa velutina; assembly: GCF_912470025.1. Classification (NCBI taxonomy): domain Eukaryota; kingdom Metazoa; phylum Arthropoda; class Insecta; order Hymenoptera; family Vespidae; genus Vespa; species Vespa velutina. Next base: position 1,618,527 of record NC_062204.1, on the reverse strand, counting down.
GTTAAATGATATAAGTAAATATTTTTATCGTATAACGTAATTAATAATTACTGTAACAGTTTTAATTAGATTTAATAATAAAGATATTTACTTGGAAAAATAATGAAGATATTTACTTTTACATTGAATTTGGATTTTACAGAGTTGCTTATCGTTCAAAAACAATTTCGATGACATAAAACATACGACACTGAGTGAAAGGGGTGCATTGAAAGAAGCGGCACGTTGTTTAAAATGTGCTGATGCGCCTTGTCAAAAATCCTGTCCGACTCAATTGGACATCAAATCTTTTATTACTTCAATATCGAACAAAAATTATTATGGAGCAGCTAAAGAAATTTTTTCAGATAATCCTTTGGGTCTTACATGTGGTATGGTTTGCCCCACTAGTGACCTTTGCGTTGGTGGCTGTAATCTTCATGCCAGTGAAGAAGGACCTATCAACATTGGTGGTCTTCAACAATTTGCTACCGATGTAAAATACATTTTTTTATTAACATATTTGTATTTTTAAAAATGTTATCAAATGTTTGGTAATTAATATCAAAGAAATTTTGTGAATTCTAAGGAAAAATGTTAAATCATTTTTATAAATTAATTGTTTATCAGGATAAATGTTTGCAAATATTGCGTAAATGCAAATATCGAAAAATAAGGTGTGTAATAATAGTTAGGGGCATTATTTCATGATTGAAATAATAAGAATTAATTTATTTGATATTTTTATAATATCTGATTTTCAAGAAAATTATTTTTATTAATTTATTAAATTTATTTATACTTTTGGATTATCAAACATATTATTTATTTTGTCATATTATTTATTTTATCATTATATAATATTATTTTCGATTTATCATTATATTTATTTATTCTTTCAGATCTTCAAACAAATGAATGTTCCTCAAATACGAATCCCTAATCAATCGGTTCCACATGCCGATACGAAGATTGCATTGATCGGTTGTGGTCCAGCATCTTTATCTTGTGCCACGTTTCTTGCACGTTTAGGCTACAATGATATAACAATTTTTGAAAAACAGCATTATATCGGTGGTCTGAGTTCTTCCGAAATTCCACAATATCGACTTCCATATGACGTAGTAGACTTTGAAATAAATCTAGTTAAAGATCTTGGAGTAAAAATTGAATTGGGTAGATCGTTATCAGAAAAAGATTTAACGATTCAGGTAAATTTATCTTGAATCGGTCGAATTTATCGATCGTTTAAGTACATTTAGAAACAATAAAAAAAAATTTATATTTATTTCAGGGACTTTTTAAAACAAATTGCAAAGCCATTTTTTTGGGTATTGGTCTTCCAGAGCCAAAAACATTAACAATCTTTTCTGGATTGACATCAAACGAAGGATATTATACATCGAAAAGTTTCCTTCCAGTTGTAGCTAAAGGTAGTAAACCTGGAATGTGTTCTTGTAAGAGTAATAATGAACTACCACATCTTCGAGGAAATGTAATAGTTTTGGGTGCCGGTGATACAGCATTTGATTGTGCAACCTCTGCTTTAAGATGTGGTGCTAAAAAGGTCTATGTTGTTTTCAGAAAAGGTTTTACCGATATTCGTGCTGTCCCTGAAGAGGTAGGTAATAGTTAATAGTTAATATATTATCAAGTATACATATAATAATTACTATAAAAATATTATTTGACAATGAAAAATTAATATCTGTTTGTAATAATTTAGGTTGATCTGGCTCGAGAAGAGAAATGTGAGTTTATACCTTTCCAATCACCGAAACAAGTGATCGTTCGTAATGGAAGAATCGTTGCTGTTGAATTCTGTCGAACCGAAAAGAAAGACAATGGTGACTGGGTTGAGGATGATGAACAGATTTGTCGATTAAAAGCTGATTTTGTTATTTCAGCTTTTGGATCAGGATTACATGATTTGGATGGTCTATATAAATTTATTTACATCCATATATAAATATTAATAATAATAATAATTAATATACATATAAATAGTAATAATTTATAATAACATAAATATATATTTATATATGGATACAAAGAACCAATCAAATTAATATACATTGATATACGTAAATAATAATTTAATTTTAATAAATAATTAACAGTAAAACAAGCTATGAAACCGGTAAAATTTAATACATGGGGCTTACCGATAGTGGATACAAAAACCATGAGCACATCCGTTCCTGGAGTGTTTTGTGGTGGTGATTTGGCTGGCGTTGCTCAAACTACTGTAGAATCTGTAAATGATGGCAAAACGGCTGCTTGGTATATTCATAAATATTTACAGGTACATATTTACCTATTAAACTAGCACATTATACTGTATTACATATCTATTTGAAATGTTTCATAGGAATCCTTTGGCATAATGGTTCCAGATACACCACAATTACCAAAATTCCATACACCAATTGATGAAGTCGATATAAGTGTTGAAATGTGTGGTTTAAAATTTGAAAATCCATTTGGCCTTGCATCTGCACCACCCTGTACAACTAGTGCGATGATTCGTCGAGCTTTTGAAACTGGCTGGGGCTTTGCTGTTACTAAAACATTTTCTTTGGATAAGGTACATTTTATTATTGTAATAAAGAATATAACTAATATTATATGTGATATATTTTTTAGGATCTAATTACTAACGTATCACCGCGTATCATTAAAGGAACTACATCACGGCATCATTTTGGACCTGAACAAAGTAGCTTTTTAAATATTGAGTTAATATCCGAAAAGACTGAAGCATACTGGTGTCGTAGTATTACCGAACTTAAGAAAGATTTCCCTACTAAGGTTTTTATATATTTAAAAATTTTATGATTTGTTATTATTTAAGTTTTTCTGTTAATTATGTAATACATGTATGTATGTATTATATATAGATTGTAATCGCTAGTATAATGTGCACTTATAACAGTGCAGATTGGACAGAACTTTCAAAAAAAGTTGAAGCAGCTGGTGCTGATGCTTTAGAGTTAAATTTATCTTGCCCACATGGTATGGGAGAATCTGGAATGGGCTTGGCATGTGGACAGGTTTGTATCAATAATTTATTTCTTTTTTGATCAGCTTAATAAAAATTCCAATAATATCTTTTAGGATCCAGAGTTAGTCAGAAACATTGCAAGATGGGTCAGAGCAGCAGTGAAAATTCCATTTTTCGTTAAATTGACACCGAACATCACTGATATTGTATCAATAGCTATAGCAGCTTATGAAGGCAATGCAAATGGGGTGTCTGCTATTAATACAGTGCAAGGTTTAATGGGATTAAATTCTAATGGGATACCATGGCCTGCTGTAGGATATAACAAATTGACTACATACGGTGGAGTGTCTGGAAATGCAACCAGACCACAAGCTTTAAGAGCTGTGTCATCTATTGCTAAACGGCTTCCTGGATTTTCTATACTTGGTATAGGTGGTATCGATTCCGCTGAAATTGCTTTGCAATTTTTACATTGCGGAGCATCTATTCTTCAGGTAATACCAATCATTTTTTCTGCATATGATTATGTCAATATATAATTATATCAATTGATAATATCGATATTTGTTATCTTCAAAAGGTTTGCAGTGCCATTCAAAATCAAGATTTTACACTTATCGAAGATTATGTGACCGGTTTAAAAACATTGTTATACCTTAAGAGTCTTAAACAAACAAAAGATTGGGATGGTCAGAGCCCACCTACTTTTAAACATCAAAAGGGCAAACCAGTTTCTTTGCAACATGCTCTTGGTAAAGTAAGTACCATTGTGTATCAAAAGTTATTATTTTGAATTGGTGGTATTCACGTTTGTTGATATATTACAGAATATACCATACTTTGGAGAATATCAAAAATTGCGAGAAAAAAAGATCGCAGAGTTAAAAGAAAAAATGAATCTATTAGATGTTAATTTTTCATCAACAAGACCAGCACCAGAACCAGTTGGATCAGTACCAGCTGTAAAAGATGTTATTGGAAAGTCATTGTCTCATATTGGGACTTTCAAAGAATTGAATAACAAAGAACAAGTTGTTGCTTTAATAGATGATGTATGTAATTAATTTATATTAAGTATATACGTATGCTGATGTTATTTTAACGAAGCTTGTTTTATTTATTTATTTATTTATTTTTTTTTTTTTGTAGGATATGTGTATAAACTGTGGAAAATGTTACATGACCTGTGCTGATTCTGGTTATCAATCAATTACTTTTGATTCAGAAACTCATATACCAAAAGTAACTGACGATTGCACAGGTTGTACTCTTTGTTTATCGGTATGCCCAATTATCGATTGTATTACGTAAGTTTTCTAATGTATTATTCTATTTGAATTAGAACTCTGTATATATTAAGATTGTTCTTAATAAATAATTAATAAATTATTTGCAGAATGGTTCCAAAAACGAAGCCACATATCATTGTAAGAGGAATACCACCGAAAGGTTACATCGAAGCACTAAGTTAATCAATATATTAAACATTTATAAAAAAATATTAATGTAAATCGAAAAGATATTATGTATAAAAGAATTACTATTTTCATAACATTAAAATATTGTTACTATTAATTATTATTAACTACATTATTGCAACAATATGTTTATTATATTATATTTGTTATTTACAATTTTAATTAAAAATATAAAGTTTAAATTCAAAAATTTTTATTATCAAACCATTGATATTTCTTTTCCTCTGTTTTATCTTGCATGTAGTCAACGCATTTATGTAGTAGAGGACTGAAATAATAATAATAATAATAATAATAATAATAATAATAATAATAATAATAATAATAATAATAATAATAAAGAATTTCTTTTATAATAAACAATAAATAAAATATTATGATAATATTAAGAAATTAAATTTATATGTACCCAGAATACTTGTTGCACTTTATAATAGGATAATCTTCGTTGAAACATTGTGGACTCAAAAGGTCGAAATAAGTGAACCCAATTTTTTTGGCTATGACTGATTTAGCATTTTTTAGACAATCGTAAAATGCAAAGTCGCATGAACAATGTGATCTGTAAAGAAAAGAAAAAATAATTTTTTTTATACCCTTCCGTCCGTATATCTTTTCGACAGAAAAGATATGAAAAAAAATAAAAGAAGTTAACATTTTCATCTCTTTATTTATCGAAATTATGCGATTAATACGTGTATCTTTGTTATCTGAAATAAATTTGCATATACATTTAAAAAAACAACATGCAAAAGATATATCGCACGATCGAGATTAAAAATTGCAACATACATAAAAAAAAAAAAAAAAGATAAAAATTATACAACCTCGTAAAAATTCCATTGTTTAGAAGGCGGTATTTTTCTTCGCCTGAATTTATGTTACTATAACACATGTCATGATCTCTACAACAAGCATCAGTACTAGCAAAGAAACCAAGATCTTCTTCGTTCTGTGCTATATCACCATCCCCACACCAAAGGGTACCTATAATAATTTCAAAATTAACTTCTAATATTTATTATTTTCTCGACATATTATATAATTATTTAAAATAAATAAATAAATATATATATATATATATATATATATATATATATATATAATTGTAATTATATATAGGTACATATATAATGAAAATTATATTATCATTATATGTTAAATAGAAAAATGTAAAAATAAGGATTAATATAAGTAAAATATAATAAGTATATATTCATTTATTTCAGCTTGATGGTTAAAAAATTGAATTTGGTTTTGCAAAACTTTTTTCACTCATTTCTCTATCCCTTCTTTAACATATCTTGTACTTTTATCGTAATGCAAAAATAATACGTAGAAAGAGAGAGAGAGAGAGAGAGAGAGAGAGAGAGAGAGAGAGAGAGAGAGAAATAATAAGGTATTGGGGATAAGAAATATTTAAGCAATTATGAAAAAAATTATGAGGTCATTGTAAATCCCAAAAGGACATAGAAATAAATAAATAAATACATATAAATATTAACATGTTTAACGAAACCTTGACGAATTAATCTCTTATCTTGTATCCTGGAAACTAGAAACTCATCATTTATTAATAAACATAGATAACATGAGATATCATTAACTATTTTTAATTTATTTACCGATGATAGATGAAGGAAGAATAGATAAAAAAAGAAAAGAAATTGATGTTTGTTTGTTTATGTTTGTTAATAAAAATCGAAGCTGAACATAATGAATAAATAAAAGCAATTTTAATTTAGTTAATTAATTTCATTAACAATGTAACTGTCTTAAAAAATTATTATTTTTTAAAAAAAATTTCTTTATTCAATGCTATCGCTTTTACATGATTTTACGACTAATTCTTTCATAATATACATATGCCTAATCAATTCCTTACGATATCAATCGCTTTTCTTTCGTTCCTTCTCATAAATATAGTAGCCTATCATTACGTTATTATATAACTTTTAATTAAATAAGAGTCATTCAACGAATTCCATAAAAATAGGTATATATATATATATATATATATATATATATATATATATATATATAAATGTGCATGTGTGTATATTATCAGTTGTTTTAGTATCAAATCAATTTTACCTTCTTTTTTTTATCTTCATTCTTAGTATCATCTGTGTATACATTCGTACAAGTTTTTAATATATAAGATTATTATCTTTTAAGATAATTATTTAAGCAGCCTTATATTCATCACTTATATTTCGTAAATATAATATACTCGTATAATCAATAATGTAATATGTATATAATATATTAAGTATTTAAACCATATCTACTGATTTGTTATTTAAATTTATGCTTACGAAATATTTTAAGTTTTTCTCACTTTTTTTTTCTTTTTTTTTTTATTCTATCATTCATAATTTTTTTTTAAATATTCGGAATTTATTTGTAGCAAAATTGATCTCGTCGAATTAATGTTAAAAGTACTTACTTTTTCGACAATAATTATTTTATATGCGACTCGTAATAAAAAGTATGTATAAATAAATACATATATATGTATACAAAAAAAAATATATATATATATGTCATTTTTTTTTGTTTAATTATATTACCTGGATATATAGCTCTGAATTTATCCGAAACCAAATTCAAAACTTGACCGTATTTTAGTTTGGTATTATTAAAATCATCTTTCATCGAATTTTTAAGTTTCCCTGGAAGTTTCGATATTATTTCATTCACACCTTTTTCAACAACTTTTTTTGCATTTTCCAAAGCTTCTACCGGTATTAAAAGTGTTTTAAGGATTTGTTCGACTTTAGAGAGTTTCGTAGGTACTGGATTGTTTTCATTGTCAGTTTCATTATTATTTTCATGGTCGATTACATTATTGTTTTCACTATCGGTTGCGTTATTGTTTTCATTATTTTTAAGATCTCGACCGAAGCCAAAGATTGATCCAATATTTATTCCTCTACTCTGTTCGATCGTTAAGATCAAGATCATTAATACAAGGAGTCGTGTATACAGCATTTTTAGTTATAATTTATATTTCTGCAAATAATTTAATATAAACCGTTTATTTTATTAATTAAAAAGGTCTTACTACTCATATTAATTTACTCATTTTGTAATTTTCTTTTTCAAATAGATCGAAATTCAAATAGATTAACAAATCACAGAAATCTTTAATGTTTATTTTGAATCTTTCTTCGTGAGATATATAAGAATGAATCTTTCACAATATAAATCGTTTTTCTTTGAATCGAACAAAAATGGCCATTAGCCAATATTCTTGATAATTAATGTAGAAAATATAAAATGTTTCGTAAAACTTTCTGCGACAATTGTATTACAATTTCATCACAATTGTATTACACATCGAACATTTGTTTTCATATATTTACAAAGAAACGCTTGTTTAAGAAAATTAATTGATTTAAAAATTACAAATTGAGTGAAAATAAATGAATAAAATGTTTAATATAAAATTTTAGTTTCAAATTAAATTAAACTTTTAGCTAAACGTTTTCTGAATTATTTAGATCTAACTTTACACTTACGTTACAAGAAATATTCGAACTATACTATCACACACGGGTAATGAATACTTATTAATAAAAGTCTTAATCTTACATCAATATTAGTGATTAATATTAGTAATCGATTCATATTTACAAATATTACAATGGTACATAATGTAAATAAAAATTATTTGCAGATCCCGTATATATTTGAAATTTTAACAAATGTGACATATAATAAAATTACGTTCTTTAATTTTTTTTTCTACGTTCAATAAAACATTTCTAACATAAATATAAGAATTGAATTCTAATATATTTATTATAATTAAAAATTATAAATATTTGTTTAATTATTAAATATTAATAATTTTTTAAACGATTAATGTAACGTAACAAAATTAGATTAACTTATACTTTAATAGACTTACCGCTTCGATAAAGAGTCGATAACGTTTACCAAGTTGAACAAAGACTGCTCGTTTAGAGGCAATTCAGCAGAATTTTATTCCATCAACTGACTGCATCATCAGATATTAATTATAGTCTGATAACAACTGTACAAATATTTATATAAATGCAGAAATAATACAATGATTTTTAACAATTAATTTTTTTAAATAAACTACAAACAGATCTATCAATTAACTTTATATATCCTTTTTTTAAATATATTTTATAATAAATATTTTATATATATTGAACTATTTAATACAGGAAATGATTATTATGTTCAAGGTAAAATTCTGATTCAAGGTAAAAAGCTGTCTATAGATATAGCTGCGTATAGATTTTACATAAGGATTCGAAGTATTCTATTAATTTTCAATTAATTAAATGAATTAGATTGTGTAAGATATTATAATACGAATCTGTTCTGTAATAATGTTATTCAAAAGGATATATGATAAATTTTATTCTTTTTTTATTTTTCTTTTTTTTTTATGTAAATTTTTCTCATTAGTATTATTCCTTGTATTGCAACTGCAACTTATAACAGAAATAGCCGGAAAAAAGTTATCAAATAAGACTTTTTGATATGACAACATTTAACGTATTTAACTGTAATTTATCAATGTCTTACAAGGTCAAGTTCGTTTTGTTTACTGAATATTTCTGTTTATTGCTCCTTTCTATTTATTAAGCAAGTGTTTCTATATTTCATAATTCCTGATATATTAACTATTTAAAGATAACTAGTAATAGTCCTATCCTCAATTAATAAATTTCAAAAATATGTAATATTTCGAAACAATATAGAAAATATTCTTTAATAATTGATAATTTTTTGATAATTTTTAAAAATAGTTCTTACAAAACGTTTCTGTATATCTCATCTACCATATAATCACAATTTATTTGAATAAATACTGATTAACATTTAATCAAATTTCACTTATATAGATTAAAATATAAAAATATATATATATATATTAACAAGACATAATTTATTACATTCACAATTAGGAAACAGTTATTTAAAATTATATATCACAAATTGTTAACATCTTATAATTATATTATAACTTACAATGAATAGTAATTACACACATAACTCTTTTCTTCTTTTTCTTCTTCTTTTCTTTTTAACTTAACAAATATACGAAAATTATTCATAAAGTTTTTTAAATAACATTTACTCACTCAAGCGAATTTTTAACTTTATGTTGTTCAGATGATTCATTTTTAGAAAGGTTCTTAATATTTGAAGGTTCTCCTTCTTCTAAAGCTCGACGTTTTTCAAGCCGTGCACATCGCGGACAAGAGTGATTTCGTTTAGACCAACAGGGACGATGGTACACAGCTAGACATTGTTGGCAATTAATTGCACAAGCATCCCAGGGATATATAATTTCATTGTTTCCACACACTTCACACAAATGACCTCTGAAGATATTGTATATTATATTATATAATGATATTATATACATATAATATAATATATATAAGCAAATATAAGTATTAACTAATTGTTACTAAATTTATATAATTTTTATATAATTTTAGTAAAAATAATTAAAAATTTACCTAGCTTTACATAATTCGCATTGTTCGGTAATATGAACATGCATAATATCATAAGCAACACGAATTTCTTCAAGTAAAACACCACTTTGTAAATCGATAAGATCTTTTATCGAATAATTTCCAGGATTTTCAATTATATGTGTACGCAATCCAACTTTCCATGGCAATCCTTGTATATTAGCTTCTGGGCAAATTATTAAATAACGCTTCATCATTTGCATTTCTTCTCTCATTCTCTATATAGAAATATTATTTTATCAGAATTTATTAATATTATTCAAGCTTATTACTTCTTTTATTATGTCATAAAATTTCAAATATATCTTACTTTTACTAAAGACAAATCTGGGACTAACGTAAACAATTTTGGATTTAATTCTTCCAATAATAAAAATGGACGATCTTCAAGGAGTGCCAATAATTGAGCTGCGGCACGACAAACAAGCCTTGGTTCCATATCCCAATTTCTAATAACTCTTGCAGGTATTACCATAGTCGTATTCCAATGACATCTCTGACAGTAATATAAACCACTGTAGTCACATAGTCGTGGCTCTATCCATGCTGATTCTATGTGTATTTATGATTATTAAATATTTTAGAAAATGAAAAGGAGAGAAGATAAACAAGTACATGTAATAAATATGTAATAAATTTAAGTACTGTTATATTCAAGAAAAGATTAGTACTAATCTACCTTCACAAAATAAATACTGACTATGTGGTTACCTGAACTCTTAAAAGGACTACCAAAACAAGATAATGACAATCCTTTCGGGAATGCTTGTAAGAATTAATATATAAATATAATTAAATAACATGCATTTACTATCAATATGTTTTCTTACATAGCTATGATATTGTTACCCTTATTTTAATATATTAATAAAATTTTATTTGATTATTTCAATTTAATATAGAAAATCACTTACTAAACGTTATTCGTATCTTGCACTCTGCACAGCGATATCCTTGACTAGATAATCCTCTTTCTGGACAAATGTCTTTAGTATAAGTATAACCACCAGCTTCACTAGCAATGACATGTACACACACACGACATATATTATTTAAACATTTCCAATGAACACAGAACCTACAATCTATTATATATATAATATTAATATTATTTATGGATATTTACTGATAAGTAATACACTGTTGGAATTTACCACTGCACATGTACCAAGACTGAAGCATCATCCAAATTGTGCCACTACAATGATCACAATATACAGGTCCAGAAGAAGTTATATGATACTTTTGTGGAACCAAATGATGACCGAGTATTACATGAGTTTCAAGAAGATTCTTGTCTGATGTTTCTCGCAATTCTTGAACTCGTAAGCGTAATTCAATTAAACGCCTTACAAGCCATTTTCTTTCATCTGAACATTCTGCGCTTTCTAATACCATTTGTTTACATTTTTCTACCATTCTTTGTAGATCTTCATCAGATGTTGCCTATCATATTTAAAGATGATAATATAAGGAATAAATATATATAAACAAAGCATATAAAAATGTATAAAAAGTATATGTTAACCTTAGATAATGAAACTAAAGGTTCTACGGATTTTAAATTGAAAGGTATGCTGCCTTTACTGTCAGAACTATCATCTGCTTCTCCTGTCATATAATCAGATAAAGAAGAAGGTGTCGAAGTTGTTGTACCAGAACTATTTGCACGAACTCTACTCTCTTGACAATTTTGTTCTTCGTTTGCAATTATTTTTGTGTCTACCATGTTTCTTATTATTTATTTAACATATAAAATAATAATAAAGTGATCTACACTGATCAATTCAAAACCAAAAATACATCGTAAAAGAATTTAATTCTTTCTCCACATGATTACGACTTTATTGACAATTACGTTAAGTATGTCCAGATTTTGCGAACATTCGTTTCTTAATCATTGCATACAGACCATAACCTTTATATAATATAGATTAACATAGTACATACTTCGCACGTTAGATAATGTAGGTTTAAGTGTAGTACAAAATTTAGCCACTAGAAAGCGCGGCATAGACTTATCTTGATTCTTCTAATCAATATGTACTTCTTGATTTCTTAACAATTTTAAGGAAAATTCTAAAAATTGAAGAAATTTTATTAATAAATCATTATTACAATATAAAAGTATGTCATTGCTCATTAGGGTATTAGGTTTAACCAGAACATCATTGCAATCTGTATTAACCAAAAGAGTAAGGAATTAATCTGCATCATTGACAATTGATTTTTCTTTTAGTTTTGAAAATCAGGTTGCTTTTAGGATGTACCTGTAAGATTGATTTCTTCTTCACACACATGCTATCAAGAGGAAAATAATGACACTGAAGATAATAATGAAGATAAAAAAATAGATCCTTCTAAAGACAGAAGACAAATTATTCCTGTTGAAACTAGTATCGAATACATGCTAAGCAACGGTAAGCTAAATCTATGAAATGATATTCCATTAAAAATAGCCATGAAGAGTATATAAAAATTAAGATAATTATATTTATAAGATTTTGAAAGAAAATTTTTTTCATGTCTAATATTTTAGCTTATAAACAAACTTATGGGGATGAACCTGTATGGACAAAGTATAGAAGAAATCATATAGGACAAATACCCCCTAGGAAAACGAGAAAAACATGTATAGTACGTGTTTAACAAATTATTTGTTTTCCTTATCATAGTATATATATTTGCATAGTATTTAAATTAATTAATTGTTTTTATTTATAGAGAGGAGGTATAATAAGTTGTGGTAATCCTTGTCCAATATGCAGAGATGAATATTTAATCTTGGATTACAGGAACGTTAAATTATTGGAACAATTCATTTCTATATATACAGGTGAAGTACTACATTACAGGTAAGTTTTATCAAAGTGTTGATTTGATAATTAAAATTTAAATAGCTTTAAATCATCAAATGTTTACCAGGAAAACTGGAATTTGTCAAAGAAGATATAAACAACTTCATGTAGCTGTGCTTAAAGCAAAAGAATATGGTACTTTAACGTTTGATGTTCCACTTAGGAAATACGACTATTCAGAGTGGTATAACGAACAAAAACAAATATAATTGTTTAAAAAATATTAAATAATTGATGAATATTACATAAGATATTGCATCTATGTTGAAAAGAATATTTTCTATAAGTTGATACAATTGATATAAAATAAAAATGGCTGATGAAATCATAAACTGCACGTTTGCTATAGTAGGTGGTGGTATAGCAGGTGTGTCTTGTGCAGAAGGTATAAGTTTTCTTGCGCCAGAGAAAAGTACTGTATTAATTACTGCAAGTCCGCTAATTAAAACAGTAACAAATATTATTCCATTGGGTAAGACAGTGATGCAATTTGATATTGAGGAGAAAAATGCAAAAACCCTTACTGAAAAGCATCCTTCATTACAAGTTATACATGACATTGTAACAAATATAGATGTTAACAAGAAATATATAAAAACTCAAACTGGAAGATCAATAAAATATACAAAATTATGTCTTTGTAATGGTGGCAGACCAAAACTTATCGCAGAAAATAATAAATTTGTCATAGGTATTCGAGATACTGAATCTGTGCTTCAATTTTCTCAAAAGATTCAAAATGCTAGAAAAATTGTGGTTGTTGGAAATGGAGGCATTGCAACTGAACTTGTGCATGAAGTAAAAAATGTTGAAGTAGTTTGGGTGATCAAGGATAAGCACATATCTGCAACATTTATTGATCCAGGTGCAGCAGAATTCTTTTTACAAGATGTTTATAATACAGATAAATCAGAAAATAGTGACATTAAACCTATCCGAAGAATGAGGTATACTACTACTGGACCATCTAAGGAAGGAGGACCTGCTCTTGGTCCAGATTGGCATAATAATTTTGTTATAAAAGGTACTTCATCAAACTGTAGAAAAGTCCAGATTGAATATGAATGCGAAGTAAATGAAATTCTTAAGAAAGAAGAAGTTACAGAATGTAGCGATACCGAGAACTGGCCTGTGTATATAAAATTAACAAATGGTAAAATTATTGGTTGTGATTTTATTGTATCTGCAACTGGTGTTATACCAAACTCAAACTTAACGGGTTTAGAAAATCTTGAGAAAGGAGAAGATGAAGGTTTATGCGTGGATTGGAAATTGGAAACTTCGGAAAAGGATATTTATGCAGCAGGAGATGTATGTACTGCAAGATGGGAAATAGCAAAGCATTGGTTTCAAATGAGACTTTGGACGCAAGCACATCAAATGGGAATTTATGCCGCAAAGTCTATGACTTCGAGTCTGAAAGAAGAAGATTACATGCAAGATTTTTGTTTTGAACTTTTTACTCACGTTACTAAATTTTTTGATTACAAAGTAGTTTTGATAGGTTTATACAATGGTCAAAAGTTAGATAAAAATTATGAGATATTGCTTCGAGTAACAAAAAAAGAAGAATATATAAAGCTTATATTAGAAAATGGAAGGTTGCAAGGAGCAGTACTTATAGGAGATACTAATCTAGAAGAAATGTGTGAAAACCTTGTTCTCAATCAGATAGACTTGACTCCATATGGCGAAGACATACTTGATCCTGATATTGACATTGAAGATTATTTTGATTAATTTAATAAATTTATTGTACTATTATAATCTATGCTTTTTTTTTTATTATATTAAGTTCGTTACAAATATACAAAAATTTTGTGTGAAAATATATATTATTTAAAATCATACTATCTGAATCTTCATGTTTCATCGTTGTACTTTTTTAAAACACACAAAGGTAAGATATAAAAATGTAGATAGATAAAAAAAATACTACTCATATAAATCACCCTTTTCTCTTCCAAGTATTATTTTTTTTTTTTTTTAATTAATTCAGAAATAAAAGTAAAATCACGTTGGCATAAAAATAACTGTTATAAAAAGATTGCATTAAAAAAATACAGTTTTAAAAAAGTTACAACACACGAATTATATACCATTATAACTTAACAATATATTGATACCAATCATGCTTATGTAAATAATTATTTAATCTAATTACATATGAACTGATCTTAAGATACGTTTCTAAATATTTATACATTGGCAATAGTTTTTTTTTAATAATCAATATTACATATAAATTTATATAACATTTTTAATTATCAATGAGATTAAGAATATAACCAAATATAATAAAATATTAATAAGTCTTGTCAAGAAGATAAATAAAAATAAAAATGGCAAGAATGAATGAGATTAAGAGATCCTAATAACAATATGACAAATTTATTTTCAAGAAAAAGCTTGTTGTTGGACACAACGGTTGATTACTTTATTTTTAAACCTTCAATAATTTTATAAAAATCATTTAGTGAATAATATATCACAGGTGTCATATTCTCGCTTTATTATTTTCAGCCATTATAGGCAAAGAAAGAAATATTTTATATTATTTGACAAGTTTTCTACTTTTAAATATTAAGTTAGATGATGTTGAATTTTATCCGTAAATCGTACGGATTTTGGAATATTTCCATTTTTAGGATGTGTAATATTATTACTGCGTAAATTTGATTTGACCGGAGATGCATTTAACTTGATATCTTCTTTAGGAATATCATTATTCACAAATTGCACGGTATTTGTACAATCAATTCTTTCGATCACAGTATTATTAACAGATCCAGTCGAACTTACACTTTCATTTTTATTATCCTTCAAATTTTTAACGAGCAACATACTCCTTATATCAACGATAATATTTTGTACTCTATCTAAAGAATCGCTAATTGTATTGTTAATTTCAGGGCTTTCACATTGTTGACATAGTTTACTTAAAGATTGTGTTGCGCGTTCAATTTGCATAAGATAAGTATTTACGTTCTTGCGCTGTTGAGATTCGGATACTTCCTCTTGCGTCATAGAATCATGCATCGACGTATCCATAGATAATTGTTGAAAACTTTCATTCAAATGTTTCTTCACAGGTGTTAAATTTATTGAAATTCTACTATTATTTAAAGAATCATCGAACGTTTCGGTATTATCGAAAGGTATCCAATCATTTTCTGAATTCTGTAACTCTTTCAACGAATTTTCTATATCATAATCACGCAACTGATGAACCCAATCTAAAAATCGCATTGGTTCCCACAATGTTTCCTTTTTATGATCTTTATCTCGAACACGAATCACAGGTCTCAGATTCTTATCAATTAGAGTCTGCTGTTGATTAAATTCCTAAAATACAAAGAATACTAATGAATCAAGTCTGTTATGATTGTTAGAATTTACAACTCAAGGTTATCGAACTTCTTTTGTTATGAGAATATTCAATGTTTTTAAAATTTCCTCTAATAAACACGTGATAATTTCCATTTTATCTTATTTAATGACCATGAAATAGATAGAATAGAAAAAAGATAAACATAGATAATAGTTAAAAATATCAAGACTATCGGTTATTTATTTCTAAAATATAAAAAGTGAGAGACATTTTTAAGGTTGAATCTCTAATGTATCAAGTTTGACAACCCTAATCTAATTACGTATGTAATTTATACGTACATAATTTATGCCAACTTCTCTGCATCGTTCAGTTGCTTCCCTAACGAGTATTTGCATCTCGTGCAAACTAATACCACCAGCTTTTATAGTCTCGGCACTGGTTTTGATTTTAAGGGCACTTTCAAAATCTGCAGTAGTTTCGTTCAATATGCTTTCTAATTCTTGAAGAAAATTTGACTTGTATGGTGAAACATTTGCCTTAGTTTCCACTTGTTGAATTTTTTTGATTCTATTATTCGTTTCTATTTCATTAGCGAGTATCTCCTTTTCTAATTCAAGTTCCTGTTTACGACGATTTATTTCTTCCAATGCTAATTTTTGTTCTTCCAATGTACTACCAAGAACCTCGATTTTATGTTCATAGGTAGATTTTTGAGAGCCAAGTTGTAACTCTACTTCTCGTTTTGCATTTTCTAATTCCTTTATGGCTTTCTGTTTTGATTCCTCCAGTTCTGCTCTTAATCTAAATATTAGAAAAAAAATTGTAATAATAATAATTACATTAATAAACTCAATTTTGTTCTGTTAACGAATAACTTACTTTTCTTCTTGTATCTTGAGTATTTCTTGATGTGCAAATTCAAAGTCTATAGCCTGCGAAGAAATTTGTATGTTTCCAGTCTCATCATGTGGATTTGAAACTTTGAAGTAATGATTGCCACCTATGACAAGTCGATCACCATGTTTTAGATGTACTTTCCCACTCACCACCTGTCAATAATATAATACGCATTATTTTTGTTTGTTTTTTCTATATAAGATGTAACATAGAAATATAATTATTATTCTTTCAAATTACCTGACCATTCAGATAGGTATCACCATCCATCTCTGGCAACAACATAAGCTTACCATTTTTATTTTCTATGGTACTATCAAAAAGAAAAAAACATCAATTAATAATCAATATTGGCAATTTTCAATGAAATGAATATACAATTATAATGATTAGCAAGTCATTTATAATGATTAACAAATCAAAAACATATCAACGCAGAAAAACCTGTGATGTAAATTAATGTATATTAAAAAAAAATAGTGCTTCTTAGATGTTCATTTTATCAGCATTAGAAATCTTGTTTTAGCATTTGTTATTCGAATCAATAGTGCAGAATCGATAATTGTAGAAACAACTCAGTGATATAACCAGTATATAATCATGCATTAATAAGATATAAAAAGATAAACACGCCTGGATCCAATGAGAGGACATGATTACGTGAAGGTTGATACGAGAAATATCGGCAGAGGAAAACGAGGATAGCATAATATATTTAGAAGCAAAATGCAAAAGAAGTGAGGAGTAGTATCTCTGGAAGTTTTGGATCGACTGGCTTTAAAAAGGGATGAAGAAGAACGTCTCGATTGTTGAAGGAAACGTCTCTGGAAATCGAGAACTAACCAGTGCAATTTTCTAACAAGTGGCCCATCCAAAACGATATCCAATGGTACTTTTTTAAAGGTTTCTGAGTTCTCTGAACGTTTTCCAATGCGTACCAAACCAGGCGGAATTAAATACAACAATGTACCAGACAACATAGGATCAGCAGCGAGATTTATTAAACATGGTTGTTTATCCTTTTCACGTAAATCAATTTCAACTGCGATTCCACAACGTCGTAAATATTTTAGCTCGGAATTCTTTCTTTCTTCGGTTTCCTGTAATTTTTCCAAGCTGCTCCTGCAATCGAAATTCGCTGACTATTAAAGTTTACATTCGATTCGAAAATATAAAAGCATACGATATATAATAAAAATTTGACTGAGAAAATTTATATCAATTTTCGAAATTTCTATTGAGGAATTATATATTAAAATAATAATAAATATGACAAATCTTCTCAAAAACGTCCTACTTAAATTAAAAATGGAGGTACTCGTTCCCAAATTTATGACGATCGATTGGATAAGTTCGAAGCAATTATTTTATAGCGTCAACAGAAATATTATTCAAAATATATAATACAGTAATTATGATAATGTAATAATTCTATTTGCTATGATGATAATTTTTGTTCTTTTTTTTTTTCCTTTAATGAACTTTAAAATAAACTTACTTTTGAGTGGCAGCAAGTTGTTCTTCTGTTTTTTTCAATTGTTCTTTTAACCTGTTAATTTCTTCTTGCTTTCGTTCAATCTCCTTACTGTCCTTTACATTTGATTCTATGCTATCAACAAGCTTACGTGGACAAACTCCAAGTTGTTTTTCATATCCTTCACGAACTCCTCGTAATCGTAAGACTTCCGCCTTCAATTCGCTGAAGAAAGTAAAGTATAATATTATCATTCAAATTGATATAAGTCATCTTTAATAATATACATAAAATGCATAAAGAAAAGAATTTTCTAATGAATAATATTTTCATAATTTACCGAATTAATCTGTCATGTGGATCTTCATTAATTCGAATGCGATTAACAATAGCTCGTGCCTGGCATGCATATCGAAGAGTTGATAAGGTTTCTTCGAGATGAATGTTAGCTGGTGAAACTGTACCTAACATTGCCGTTCGAGAATTTCCACCCAAACTTTCCTATAAATGATTAGAAATTTTCAATATATTTTGAATTAAATTTTACCAAATTTATATTCACTTTTATTTTTCCTTTTCCCTTCAGACTTTCTCTATCCTCATTTTCCAAAAAAAAAAAAAAAAAAAAAAAAAAAAAAAAAAAAAAAAAAAAAAAAAAAGAGGACAACTTCGAAGGATATACACCTTCATTAGGAAGCTCATAAAATTAAAATTACAATGGATCGTAAACTACTATCATAAAAAAATATATTTTATTATACCATAAAATATCGACAGAAAGAAATCGTTACTTTTGGCAAGTGATTTAACTGATAATAAAAATATTTTATTATCATAAGTACTTAAAGTAAAGATAATATTCCGTTTCTTTCTTTTTCATTATTATCTTCGAAGATAGCTTTTTTATAATGGACAGATGTAAGATTAAGTCGATAAGAAGACATCTTGTTTTTCTTTGCAGAAGATTAACGTCGCCATTTTTCTTTATCAAACGTAATTGTCTTTTCTTTTTTTCTTTCTTTCTTTTTTTTTTTCAAACGAAAAAACGAAAAACATTTGTTTAATCTACGAAGAAAAAAAGAATTAGTCCATACCATTTGGCATTACTCATACTAGCAAAGAAACGATCATATAAATAATGACTTCATTCTATTTTCTTTATTAGTTATGGTTCACCAGATAATAATACAAAAACGTCATAAAAAAAAGAATGAAGAAAAAAAATATTCAAGGAATTTTTCTGATGTAAACTTTATCATTCTTGCATTATGTCATGTGCAATTAACTATATAAATATTTTTATTAAAATTTAAAATTATTGCGATTGTCGATCTTAAAGAAAGAAAAAAAGAAAAAGAAAAGAAAAATAAAAAAGAAAGGAGAAAAGAAAAACCGTGTATAAAAATTATCAAGACAAAAAGAATATTTGAACAATGTAAAAAATAAAAGACGATTAAAAAATTTATCTCGAAATGAATTAAAAATTTGTATGAACGAAAACGAAACGATGAATTATGAAATTCTATTAACTGAACTTTTAAGAAATAAAAACGTATGCAGAAACGATTAAAAGAAGAAGAAAGGAAAGAAAAAAAAGTAAAGAAAGAAAATTCTAAGTAAATGTGACATCGATAAAAAGAAAGGAAAAGAAAAAAAAAAAAGAAAAGAAAAGAAAAAAGAAAATGAAATTACAGAGCTTATGAAGGTTTTAGGTATCGAGAGAGGAAAACGACGTCGTTTCAAATGTACGAGAACCACCCGTATGAATGGAAGGGGTAAACCATCAAGGACAAGGAGACACGATGCTAAGAGGAGTGAGAGGGAAGTTGTAGGAAAGTAAAGTGGTGGGAGAGAAACTAAAGAGAAACGAAAGAAAGAGAAAGAGAGAGGGAAGGAAAACAGAGTGAGACAGAGAGATCGATAGGCTAAACATACGTGCCGTCAACGAGGTTCGCCAGTTGAAAACAAGACGTCCCGAGAAGATCTTACATTTCTCGTGATCATCGAAACTACGTTTTTACTTACGTTTGTTTACTATTCAATGATTGGAACATAATAACATATTTTTGTTGTTATAATCAGAGAGACATCATCGTTGCTCAAAAATATCAAATACGATATAAATATAAATGTAAATATAAAATAAAAGTAGAAAATAATTATTGTGCGAATCGAAAGGATCACACGAAGCTGTCTTAGCTGGTTTAATAGACAAAACAAAAAACTAGAAGACATATCCTTAAAAAAAGAATAAACGAGAAAGAGAGAGAAAGAGAACAAAGTTTTTAGCTTCATAACGATATCCTTGAATTAATAATATCAATAAGAAATATGTCATTGAGTTTACTATGCTAATTACTGCGAGCTAATTGTAATACTAGAATAGAAAGAAAAGAGATAACGAAAAACCGATGCTTACGATACTCGGTTTTTGAAAAATACAAGTATAGAATTGTACACGATGAATTAACTTCTATCTTGAAGATTTTCAAAAGAAAACTCGAACAAAAACAGGGGAAAAAGAAAAAAAAAGAAAAAAGAAAAGACAATAACAACAAAGATATAAATTTTTCATAAAAATAATAACAATGGATCTCGTTTATATTCCTGAGGTATTAACCTATGGATCGTTCAGAAGCCCATTATATCAAGATTACGAGCAACCTTGGAACAAGAATTATTTTGGTCACGGTATGTATGTATGTATGTATGTATATATGTATGTATATATGTATGTATATATGTATAATAATTGTTATATGAAATAATTTGAATTTCTCTAGCTTTTCGATCTATTATCGAATTTGTGATAAATGATCAATTTTTCAATCGATATCGTTTAATCGATTTATTCATTATCGTTAAAATACAGATAATTTCTTTTTTCTTTCTGACAAGTAAATAAAAATATAATAGTCAGATGAATCATAAAATCTAATCGAAATTAGGACGTTCGCATCTCTTTTCAATCTGTTTATACACATTTATCTATTATCGCACAATATCTTAACTGTACATACTTGGAAAATAATATAAATGGATAATCGTATCGCGTGACATTCGAATGTCATCAATTAACCAAACAAGCATGATATAGTACACACACACACATACGCGCGCGCGTATAAATATTAAATAATGATTAAAATAGTGAAACAAATGAACTATCGAAAAAATGTATATATACATATATGTATATATAATGATAAAACATACAATTACTATATCGTTATTCTATAACGTTACTCTATAGATATGTAATGAGTACATATGTATGTACTAATATTATACTACGTAAGCAATAGTAACTTGTATATAGTATACATAAGTATTATATTTTTCACTTAATAACGTGTTTCCCTAAAAAAAAAAAAAAAAAAAAAAAAAAAAAAAAACTTTGTGAGTTTTTCAAATTATCCTCGTGTATAATATATACAGTATACTATAATACATAGTACAGTAAGTATATAATAAATACTATACGTATTATGTTTTTTAGAGTGCTACATACTGTATGTATTATTATATTATACAATATATTATACAATATGTACTATTGCATTTCTCATTCCGATAGATTAATCTCAATTTCTGTTACAATAATCGTATTATTAATTAGACTAAATGAAAGAAACATAGAAAAGATAATGTTGCCATTGATAGAACTATTTCAAAAACAATAATATCGTTTGTCTAATAAATTCTTTTTCTTTTCCGTTCGTATCACTCGAATTTTTTTTGTTTTTTTTTTTTCTTTTATTTCTTTCACTTTTTATTATCTCATACAACGGAAATATCGGTTTTATTTTTTTTTTCTAGAAGCTATTGTATTATTACGAACATGATATTTTTACATTCCATTATGTCAGTTCTAGAATAATGACACAATTTGCAAACGAAGTAGACGTAATGTGTAAAGAAGAAATTACTTTAAAATAAGTATCAAGATTTCGATATTGATATTTGAAATTTTTTTTTTTTTAATGTTCATATGATTTATTTTATCCATTTTATCTTCTATTTATTTGGTCAGCATTTTTATTATGTAGGTGTGGTAAGTATTCTGGTTAATATTTATAGTTAAAATATCAGTACGTAATATAATTTGTTAATATAAATAATTAAATGTCAGGCTTAAGTATCTTTATTGCATTTAGATTTATTTAAAATACCAATAAATTATTATATTTGCAAATATTACAATTAATATACTAACAATTTTTATGTAAAAATGGATTACTTATAATAATCGTATCGATTATTTTATTATAAATAACATTAATGATAATAACTATATTGACTTAAGATACTAATCAAAAAAGTTTAAAAATTCTGACCCAATAAATAGCAACCTTTTATTTATTGGCATTATCGAAAGAGATAAACTAGTATTAATAGTACATAACAATTGGTTATCTCTAATCGGTATCGTTCCAATCGGAACTTGAAAAGGAAGTCTAAGCACTTCAGTTGTTTTTTTATCGATCTAATATAGATAAAAAAGTAAAATGTACTCGAACGAATAGTTTTGAAAGATTAACGTGAAATACAAAATAAATGAAATTTCATTTGGTCAATAAACATACAAAATTAGACGAATTATTTATCTTATATTTTCTGGATGACCCAAGAAAAAAAAATGAAAATCGTTAAAAATATTTTTTTCTTCAAGATTAAAAGCTTCGATCTTTTCTATATTTCCCTTACTATTTACTATTATTATTATTATTATTATTATTATTATTATTATTATTATTATTGTTCTACTTAAGATTAAATTTCATTAATTTCATCATGTTAGTCTACCAACATTTAAATAATACTCAACTCTGTGATCTGATCATTACTTTAATCGCTATTTGTGTTGCGTGGATTTATAATAATAATAATAATAATAATAATAATAATAATAATAATAAAAAATAAGAAATTATTTTCATCGCGTCATTATCCTTATCTAAAATACATAAAAAGTATAAGTTCCGAAATTAATAAATGATCCACGTGGTTTTAATTTTAAACGTATATACAATACTTCTAAAAATAATATTGAAAGAGAGTCATTTGCGTTCGGTTGCTCGAAGACGATCAAAATATCGCACAATCGACGAAAATCGGAAACTATTACGATCTAATATTATGCTGATTTTTTATTTTTGCGTCTTACCTTCGTCTTCTCTCTCTCCCTCTCTCTCTTTGTCTTTCTCTCTCTCTCTCTCTCTCTCTCTCTCTCTCTCTCTCTCTCTCTCTCTATCTATCTATCTATCTATCTATTTTGTCTCTCTCTCATTCATTTTCTCTTTTTTCCTCCCTCTCCTCTTTCAACCTCTCTCTCCTTCTCTCTCTGTTTCGTATTACTCATCATATCATTTTCCTCTACTCGTTTACGGAGAAGAGGTCACGTGACTGGTCGTGAGTACTATCGTGCTTTTTCATATAATAATACACGTAATCTATTTTTGGGTGACCTGTTTACCGAAGGTACATTGCGCTTGTTTGTCACCGATTCATTGCCATATAATTGCACTTACAATTGCCTAATTTCATTATTTATACACACATATATACATACACATATACTGAACTTTTCTATTTGAAAATATCCAAGTAGAAATCTTTTCTTTTTATCTAATAAAACGTATACCGACAGATTAGAAAATAAAGATGCGTAATTCAAGAGTTATAAATTGTATGTTGATAAGATTCGTTTTAACGTTTTATTGATTTACATATAATTTACCAAGAGAGTAACTCTTTCGTATCTTTGTTATACAATATTATCTGATAGGACACTTGTTTCACAGTTTTTTTTTCCTCCTTTTTTTTTCCTTTTTTTGTTAAATACATCTATATGCTCAGTCTAAAACAAATATTCGAATTACGTAACCGATCGGTAATGTTAACCATCATCGTTAGTATACTGTATGTATTAATCATTACGCGTAAATAACTACAAAACACCTATATATTTTTTTTTCTTTTTTTTTTAACCAAGCTAAGTATTATGTTTTTTATTATTACTTTATTACTGTCATCGATTAATTCATATTAAAAAATCTAAATATTCTTCATATTAAGTCACTGTATTTTGTTCATTGCCGGAATTGCGTGGTAACATGTAACAAGTACTTGGTTTGTATGACATTTAATGAGTACTTTAACATATTATAGACAAATGAAGAGATCTAACGTTTTATACTCATAAGCATCAGAGAACATCGATAAAATATTTCATATTTAATTTTTTATGTATCAATCCAATGCAATTGTTATGGAAACATAACAGAAAGTATCAATTGCAAGAAATTCTAACCTAAAAATAGAATTGAAAGTTTTATAAATATAATTCTTTTGATCTAATTTTTTGTTTTAACAATAGTCATTAATTAAGGTAAAAAACAAAAAAATTACTTGATAAACAAAAATATGTATGTAAAAATGTAAAAATATGTAAAAACAAGAATGATATCTAATATGACGAAATAAAAAAATAAGAATAACAATACAATAAAAAGATATACATGGACCGTTCGACGAGAGGACTCTGTTATATGCAAAGTGGAGACTGTTATGCGTTCTAAAAATAGATCTCTCTCTGAACGGAAAAACAAAATTGGTTGTCCTCGACATAATGTGTACGTGTGTGTATATATATATAACCTATTATTTCAACTTAATGTAACACTGTTCTTATTGTGAATCTAATTAAAATAGTTTAGTTTTACAGGAAACGAAATTGTTTTACGTTCGGTTTCATACATATGTAGATACCATTGTCATAACGCGAATGAAAAATAAGAAATTGCGTGTAACTTAGTTTCTATGGCATTATTTTTGTACGTTTAATTTATAAATATGCAATAGGATTCATTAAAATTTCAAATTTTAACCTTCTTTTTCCGTGTAAAAAAAAGACCAATCATTATTCTTCGTCTTTTTCCTATGATAATATTGATAAGGTCATACACAATGGTAATTTACCGGCGGATAATATCATTTAAAATTTTACGATAATGAATATCATATTGAAAAATTTTGAAGTATGTATAATATAATATAGATTTTACGTAAAAAGATCATGTACTTTAACCTAATGCTATTTTACAAAGATGGATATCGAAAAACCGGTTTTCCCGCTAATTCTCGTAGTTAGAAGCGCCACGAAAGTCTGTTATTAAATCTGATATCACGAGGATAAACAACTTGTATTTTTATATTTTTTTAGTTATTTAATTTTTTTTTCTTATCTTTTTTTTTTTATTTTTCTTTTTTATAGAACAATCGAAAAGTCAACGTCTCCAACAAAAACAACAACAACCACCACCTCAAGAATATTATCAACAAAAAAAACAGATTACGAAGAACTGTCATTTGTGTCGTGAAAACAAACGAAGAAGTCTCGCTCTTTATATAAGGGAAAAATCGCGAAGAAGTTCTTGTCAAGAAATACATGAGGAACTTGAAGAAATCGAGGAAGAGGAAAAGGAAATAATAAAGAACGAAAAAAAAGAAATAACTGATAAAACCCATGACAGTAACGTATCGTTCATTGGAAACGATCAGAGGTTATGCGAAGCGGAAGAAAAAAAGCTTGAAAATAAATGCATGATACAAGAGTGAAATTCCCCAAGGTATTCGTGCCGTCCATTATTCGTTTATTAAGATTTTTTTCAAAGATTTTTTCTCCACAAAAAAGGAGAGAGTGAGAGAATGTGTGTGTGTGTGTGTGTGTGTGAGACAGAGAAAGAGAGAGAGAAAAAGAAAGTTAATCCTAAACACAGATAAAAAAAGCATATTACTTTCTATGCAAACTTTTTTCTTCTTTATCTTATCGTAAATTTAAAAATATAAGATTACATAACCTCATCATTTTCACATTATCTTGCATTGTAATTAGCTTATATTCAGCTATGCGTGTGCACACATATATTCATTCACATAAATTATACATATAATATCAATTAACATAATTATGTTAATATTCAATTCTAACATAGAAATAATCATTTTGTGCCAAGTTTAACTTTTTCGTTAACATTAAAAAAGGATTAGATACGAAACTTCAAATTTCTCTTAACTATAATATTTGATATAGAATACTATAACAAGACTGAATGAGTAATAATCAGTACAAATATGTAAAGTTTCGTCCCTTTTTCCGATGAATCATAACAGATACAATCATCTAATTACTATTCTCGACAATAATAATGAATTGAAAATAGTTAATAATTTTTTTACAATTCTATATCTCGCGGCCAGTTTGAAATATTCCATTAAACTTATATTTTTTAAAGGAATTAGAAAAACATCTAAAATTTTTTATATATTCTCGAAAGATTTTATATACATATTTGTAATTCACGTTTTGTGGGAAAAAAAAACAAAAAAGAAACAAAAAAAAAAAAAGAAAAAAATATCTAACTTTTTGCATTTAACATCGTTATTACTATACAAAAAATAACTTTTTTAACGATGTAATTATATAAAACTCATAATACACAACATGCATGTTGTATTTGCGATTTAATGAATTATATATATATATATATTGTAATAAATATATATAAAAAAAAAAAAAAAATAATAAAATCATTATCCAAACATTTGAGCTTATTTCATTTATACATTGATAATTAATAATTTTGTAAAATTTTTTTTATAAATTTTGTATTTAAGGTTATGTTTATAACACAAGCACGTACACCAAAGGCGAACGTGTCATATAACATATATTTCAATTTATAATCCTTTCGAAATTCGAGATAATATTCGAATAAAGGTCAATATGTGATTACTATGATAATTTTCAGACATTGCGACAATATTGAAATATTATCGATATAATGATATTTATCGTAAAAAATATTGAAATATAATCTATTTATATTTTAATAAACAATAACCAATATATCTGGGCAAAGATAAAAAAAAAATAATTTTATTTCTTATCGCATCGATTTGAAATATGAAATCATCTTGCGGTGTATGTGTATGTGTGTGTGTACATGTGTTGCATGTATATGCATATGTATGTGTATATGTATATGTATGATATCTGTGAACCCATTAAGGCAAGGCAACAAACAAGAAAGTGCGTAAAAGGTTCGAACGAACCTACGTGAATCTGGTCACGTATTATCATTCGTCTTGTCATCAATCGATGCTGACTAACGTTAAACTGACGTGCACAATGCGTTGTTAATATCGTCAGCTTAACAGATATGTTCTTAAGAAATACATGATAAAATCGATGAGGTAAATGAAATCAAAATGTGATGATCTTTTTTAACCCTTTATAACTCAACTTTTTGTCTAAAAATGATTATGTAATGTGAAAATTGTAGTCTTATTTATACTAATACGATTATAATATATAATAAATATAAGTTATATTTAATAAATAATGAAAAATTTCAAATAATTATATATATATTCTTAATATAAAGTAATAATTATTTTATTTATTTTGTGACAATAAAATGAAATAAAAGTTAGAAAATACAGATATACATATATATATGCATATGTATATGACTTCAATTACATGACATTATAAAGGATTTTAAGATAATTGATCCACAATTGATATTCATTTTTTTATGAAAAGCAATAATGTTTGTATAGATAAGAATTAGAAAATTTACTCACTTTTAGTAGCCACGTTAGAACAGATTCACGGTATGGGACAAAACCTCGTTTACGATTGTTTGTATTTTCTGCAAGCGATGCGATTACTTTCCCCAAGGTAAGAAGAGATTTATTGATAGATACACCTTCCTGTTAAAAAAAAATTGTATTATAAATTCTTAACGTTTAATCATTTTACACATATATACGCACATAATATATACGTACTCTTAATCTATTTCCACTTGCACAGGTTTGACTTAATCTTTCACTGCCTGCTAAGTCGACTAAATTTATTTTACTACGACGACTTGCATCAGTGGATGAACATTTCAAATCATTTAATTGCGTTTGAGTTAATATAATACTGAAAATACTATGTGATCGTGAACTTTTTTCATTCATACCAGTTGCTGCTGTTGCTCTCTGAGAATTACCTACTTTCAACCAAATCTAAATAGAATATAAAGACAAATTTCGAATGATTATTAAGCTTTGATAGAGATACGTTTTTGACTACAATTAGATATCTATTGTTATAGAATTTCATACAAGTACCTGTAAGTCTTTATAATTTTTTATACAATGCTGACTTAAATCTACAATATAAGGTCCATAAACTGGATGTTCTCTAACTTTAAGAGCTGTCCTTTTATCTCCATTGGTAGCACTCGCTAGAAGATCATGTATCTTCTCGTTGTAAATTTCAAAGTAACTTATTTCTACTGTTGTTTTAAAATTTTTATTACTGGGTATTTGTGTAAATATTTCCTGGCAAAATCGTGGTATGATACCAGCCTCTTTATCAACGCTCATAGAATTTTCTTGAGAAGATTCAATACCCATCATGCTATAACTTTTACCAGATCCTGTTTGACCATATGCAAGCAGACATACGTTATAACCTTCAAATGCATTTTGTACTAATGGCAATACCATGGTATTAAAAACAACTTCTTGACTAGCATGTTTAGATATTGACGAATCAGAGTAAGAAACAAAACAATGATCATATGTAAATCTATGTAGTGATGTTTCACAATCTACATTAATGCTTTGACCATCAATATTTAAAACTGAAGCAATTTTTACCTCACTTAATTCTCTGTAATAATAATAACATCAACATGTTACCCACAAAATGATAAGAAATATATTATTCTATGAAATTACTATACAAAGAAATATTATGAAAAGAGAAAATAAATTATGAAAATTTAAATAAACTGACTTACTTTAAATTCAAAGGTCTCACACGTATACCGACTGTTAAATTACTATTTTCACCTTCAATAGCTTCATCCATTCCAATATCATTAAATTTAACACTAGGCGTTTCAAGTTGTACTTTACTAAAACAATCAGGAGTCGCTTGTGATAGATTTTGATCACTGAAATATCTTTTTGTAGGAGTCTTAGAAGAAGATAATACGTTCATTTTTGTATTACGTGGAGTTAAACATGTTTTTTGCTGCTTTGGTGTACATAAATATCCAGAAACAGCTTTATTATCAGATAATCTGGATACAGATTCTGTCTTTAAAGGAGTTTTCATTATATTACCGGATATGAAAGAATCATTGTTTTGTAATGTATTTATTGTTTTGGAATGTTTATCATCGACATTAGACGATCTTTTCAATGGATCAAGAAATTGAGAAATCTCATTTCTCGTATATAACTTATGTTTTTTATATAACAATTGTTTTGTTTTATTTTGATTTTTTATTGTAGGTGATTCAGTAAATATATTACGATGTGATGCTTTTGATCTATAAAATACAATTTTTAAATACAATAGATAATAATATTATCGTACAAATCTTCAACATATGAATATTTAAAACAATCATAAAACTTATGAATAAAAAAATAATACGAAATAATTAAAATTATATTCTTTATCGATGAAAATAATAACAACAATTGACTTACACCTCTTTTGCCGGAGACTTGTTTTCTTTGTCAAATTTTATTGGTGACATAGAAAATATTGCGTCGCAAAACCCATGTGGACTAGATTTGGAGATATTGTGCGACATTTTAACAAATTATGCAGAACTATTTTAAATAAAATTAATAACAAAGAAACTATACCTAAAGCATTACGATGCAACTAAACAAATTTACTGAATCCCGCTCTTCTGACAGTTGTGCTTAAACCTGTGACTATAACAAGAATGGACACAAACACTTTTCTAAACTCACATTATATACAAATGTTTTACAATTTTTGGTTATTACTAAAAATGACCAAACGATAGTTTTCAATATAATTAATAATTAATTAACAAATTTCTCTTAATAAATTATAACTAATAATTATAAAGAAGATTATAATTATTATTTAAAATAAATAAATGGAAAAGATCAAATTTCCCTATACACTAAACATTTTATTATAATCAATGGTCGGAATATATTGAAGTGCCTCCTAATGTCATTTTCCAGAAACTTTACTAGCCAGGGCTGTATCAATCGAAGTTAACCAACAACCTATACATAAAAATTTGTTGAACAATTTTACAAAAAATAGTGAAATAAACGTAACAATTAGAAGAAATCATTTTCAATGAAATGATCAAAAGGTAAGTAACTTATTAGTAAAACCTCATATATAATTAAATATTCCTTATTATTAAAATATTTGAATGTACGTATCTTATAGCTAATCATGAGTTATAAATTACTAATAATGCTTTTAAATAATAAAGTACATTTTTAATTTGTTATTTTTCTTATATTTAGAAAAAATGATCATAAATAATTTAATGTTATATAAAATAATGCCTTATTACTAACAATCATTATAATTAATCATTACGATCCATTAAGTAATTATATCACAGTATTATATGTGTTCTATAGATTATTTAAATAAATATAAAATAATCGAAAATAAAAATTATTTAAATTATCCTATACGAAAGAAGAAAGCCGGCACGTTTACACATCGGAGTCTGATAGAAGACAGACTCATTTATTATTATTAAAGTCTCCTGGGTCCTTGTTATTGTTTACACCACTGGCTACAGCAACGATTGCGTAGCCAGAAATATAAATTTATATATACATATATACATAATGCGAGATTTCAAATTAAAATTATTTAAATGTTCAAAACCTGAATATTACTTATCTTTTTTTTCTTATATATTAAATCTCCATTAATATTAAAAAAAAAAAAAGGGATAGATACATGTATAATGTAGGAAAGAAATAATTAAATAAACATTTATTTATATAAATAAAAATTAATAATATGATTACGTATGTAACAAAATTAAATTCAAATTTGAATAATATTAATTTTTATATTTATATATAATCAGATAATAATATATAATATAAAATCTAAGAGCAGAAACATCATCAAAAAAATTTTATTAATCGTGAAAATAAATAAATATATTTTCTAATTTAATAATTAATTGAATTAAATTCTTGACACACATACGTAGCTTCCCTTTATTTTTCTACATCACGAATTAAACTAATATATAATTAATACATAAATATATATTATTAAGTACAAATATATAATTAATAAATCGAATAATAAAAGAAATCGAATTTTACTTCTACATATTGTATATCTAACTTGTAAATATTCTAGAAACATGATTTTTATGTAAAAATTTATATTATTCACAGAAGTATTTAATAATCAATAATATATAATTTAAATAAAATAGGATTCAGTGTATGTGTGTGTGTGTGTGTGTATTTTGTGAATCATCGGAAATGCTTATTTAATTTTTAGAAGAAGAAATTGAAGTGACATTTACGCGGAAAAGTAATAAATAAATTGAAATATGACGAGAAGAAAGAAGAATTTGACCTACTTATTCGGACATTACTAATCTAAATAAATTCCAAGAAGAAGAAGAATTGACTTACTGACTCATACAATTCCTTGAAAAATTCCAACTTTCAATAGCTGTAGTTACAACGATAAAATAAAATTCTTATGTTTGCTTTATACATGTGCATTTACATATTATAATCGAGCTTGACAAAGAAGGCTTTGACTTACATTTGCAAACATTATTGACGTATATAAATTGTCCCATCGGTCTATATATCAAGAAAATATAATTCATCATGAAAAAATATCTGCATTTTTTTGCAAAAATAAATGATAAAAAAAACTCTTTCATTTGCTTTTACACATATTGCACAAAATATGCAAACGACGTCGAACTATGCGATAAAAAATATGGTTTGAATCCATCTATTTTAACAATTGCTATACACACACACATACATATATATATATACATATATGTTATTTGTCAAATAATCTAACAAAAATTATGTTTTATATCTTCTCATTATCCTTGGTTTTATAATGCTTTACATCAACAATGAGTTAAATAATAATTCATGATCGATTTCGTTAAAGAAATTCTTATTCTAAAGATGAATGTTTAAATAATAATGTTATTTTTATTTGATCATTTTAGAATATCATTATAATCGTTTGTAATACAATGGAGGAGTCGAGTATTTGTATCATTATAGTAAAAGACGCGATAAGGAACTCATTTACAATTTTTTCATCATTTTGAGATAAGATGTTCGTCGCACGAGTATTAACAAAAATTTAAAGTAAATAAATTTTTATCAATCATTAAAAATTATATCAATCATTTTTTCAATAATTTCTATGATTTTTTTTATTATAATAGTTATACTAATAATTTTATTTTTCTTCTTCTATTTCAGAACATCATTGTAATCATATACGAAGTAATGATAAAATCAAATGTTCGTATCGTTAAAATAAAAATTCAAAAAACGTAAAATAGAAGCAATGTTTGTTTATTTGAGTTATACTATTTAAACAAGTGTTTTTGAATTGAAATGCAATCGTTAGGCTCTTTTTCTTTTTAACAATCAAACAGACTGTATTTATGAAAGTCAACAGAGTTTTGCAAAATAAATTCAATGACTTTCCGTTAATAAATAACCGCGTATCAGAGTTAGTGCATCGTTAAAGAGAATCTTAATTTACAGCAATATCGATTTATCTCATTTTCTATTAGCTACGAATTATTCATCCTCAATTATGATCTAAATCGCGGACGAGTTTACAAGTAAAATTACATAGATTTTTTTTCTAATAATAACAATTATTAAAGTAAGACTGAGCATCTAAGAATTTATCATTATATTTAAAGATAAAAATTAATAAAATATTTAATCAATTTTCTTTTGATGAAAGAAAAATGATTCCATGAAATCATTGCTTTTGAATGAAAAAAGTTCATTGTAGTCACTGCTTTTGAAAGAGAAAAAATGAGTAGAATCATAAAAGACAGTAAGATTTGTGAAATCATAGACCACAGGCTCTTAAAACTAGAAAATCACGAAACGAATATAAAATGGCAATTATCGATAGAACAGGAAGTGCTTTAAGGTAAATTTTAAATAAGGTAAAAGTAAATTTTAAATAAGGTAAAAGAAATGGAGAGATAAGAACACTTAAATATATTCTATGTTTTTTACTTCTATGGTATTACAGGAAACAATATGTTTACAAATTTTTCATTTTCGATATAAGTAATTCAATATAAGTTACAAAATACATCGAATTATGGAATATGTCGAGTTAAGATATTGAGTTAAAGATATCTGAAAATGAAATTTATATAACATTAACTTATTCATGATACACGGGAATTACGAAAAAGATAATTAAATGTATAGATATAAAAAATCGACAAGAATAGATAAAATCTTACGAAAGAAAAAAGAAAATCTTATTATTTATCGAAAGATAAAATGTTTCGATAAAGTATATCTCGCAATACTATCAATTTAAAATCAACTTCAACATTTAAAATATGTTGAACACAGACCGATTTAAATTCGTATGAAGGAGAACATAAAACCTTTTGATAAGATGAAATGTGGAATATTTTTTTTTCACTTTTTGATTAGATAACAAACAATCTCGCGAAAACTATCCATTTAAAATTAATCGTGTTGAACACCTATTGATTTAAATATTTATATAACAGAAAATAAAATCTTACCATTGGACGAAATGTAAAACAGTTCTTTTCTATTTTTTGATTAGATAAATAAATCTTGAGATATTATCGATTTTTCGTACTTCGTATCGAAAAGTCTTGAACGCGTTAATGTTAAAATTACTAATTAATTTCCAAAAAATAATAATTATATTAAAATAATAATAATATAAAAATAGTCATCATTTTGATGAACGACTCCTTCACTTTTTCAATATATGATTAATTGCAGTAAATATAATATTCAGCAAAATATAATAAGGTTTTTATATCAAGACATTCTTTTAAATTTATATTATTAACAATACAATCTACATTTATAGAATATAAAAATAAAGATAAAAATTGTTACATTATACACGTACAGTATCCGCACTAGATCTTCGGAAGTTGCAGAAGTTACAAATATCATGATGCAGGAGATACATAAATTTTAATTCAAAATTCCACAAATAAAAATTTTGATCTCAGGATTGTTGGCCTTGTAGTATATAAACATAAACAGTCCTTCTGTTAATTTTGACTAACCAAATTAGTTTTCCTTTGCACTCCGATCAGTACACACCTACTCTCTCTCATCCTAAACGCGTGTACTTATAAATTAATACCTTCGATAATTTTGTAATTATTTAAATAATAAATAATGTACATAGAGCATAATGAACTAATATTTAAACAATAAAACATTCGTTTAAACATTAATAAGATGAAAACGTGCAAGAAACTTAAAATAATTTTAATATAATATTTCCATAGTTTAAAATTTTATTGCAGCGTTGTTGGCCTTGTAGTATATAAACATAAACAGTCCTTCTGTTAATTTTGACTAATCAAATTAGTTTCCCTTTACACTCCGACCAGTACACACCTACTCTCTCTCATCCTAAACGCGTGTACTTATAAATTAATACCTTCGATAATTTTGTAATTATTTAAACAATAAATAATGTACATAGAGCATAATGAACTAATATTTAAACAATAAAACATTCGTTTAAACATTTAAAAGATAAAAACGTGCAAGAAACTTAAAATAATTTTAATATAATATTTCCATAGTTTAAAATTTGATTGCGGCGTTGTTGGCCTTGTAGTATATAAACATAAACAGTCCTTCTGTTAATTTTGACTAACCAAATTAGTTTTCCTTTGCACTCCGATCAGTACACACCTACTCTCTCTCATCCTAAACGCGTGTACTTATAAATTAATACCTTCGATAATTTTGTAATTATTTAAACAATAAATAATGTACATAGAGCATAATAAACTAATATTTAAACAATAATACATTCGTTTAAACATTAATAAGATGAAAACGTGCAAGAAACTTAAAATAATTTTAATATAATATTTCCATAGTTTAAAATTTTATTGCAGCGTTGTTGGCCTTGTAGTATATAAACATAAACAGTCCTTCTGTTAATTTTGACTAACCAAATTAGTTTTCCTTTGCACTCCGATCAGTACACACCTACTCTCTCTCATCCTAAACGCGTGTACTTATAAATTAATACCTTCGATAATTTTGTAATTATTTAAATAATAAATAATGTACATAGAGCATAATGAACTAATATTTAAACAATAAAACATTCGTTTAAACATTTAAAAGATAAAAACGTGCAAGAAACTTAAAATAATTTTAATATAATATTTCCATAGTTTAAAATTTGATTGCGGCGTTGTTGGCCTTGTAGTATATAAACATAAACAGTCCTTCTGTTAATTTTGACTAACCAAATTAGTTTTCCTTTGCACTCCGATCAGTACACACCTACTCTCTCTTATCCTAAACGCGTGTACTTATAAATTAATACCTTCGATAATTTTGTAATTATTTAAATAATAAATAATGTACATAGAGCATAATGAACTAATATTTAAACAATAAAACATTCGTTTAAACATTTAAAAGATAAAAACGTGCAAGAAACTTAAAATAATTTTAATATAATATTTCCATAGTTTAAAATTTGATTGCGGCGTTGTTGGCCTTGTAGTATATAAACATAAACAGTCCTTCTGTTAATTTTGACTAACCAAATTAGTTTTCCTTTGCACTCCGATCAGTACACACCTACTCTCTCTCATCCTAAACGCGTGTACTTATAAATTAATACCTTCGATAATTTTGTA
The DNA here is from genome assembly GCF_912470025.1 of Vespa velutina. Lineage (NCBI taxonomy): Eukaryota > Metazoa > Arthropoda > Insecta > Hymenoptera > Vespidae > Vespa > Vespa velutina. The sequence goes on along the minus strand of NC_062204.1, from coordinate 1,582,162 downwards.
ATTATTTAAACAATAAATAATGTACATAGAGCATAATAAACTAATATTTAAACAATAATACATTCGTTTAAACATTAATAAGATGAAAACGTGCAAGAAACTTAAAATAATTTTAATATAATATTTCCATAGTTTAAAATTTTATTGCAGCGTTGTTGGCCTTGTAGTATATAAACATAAACAGTCCTTCTGTTAATTTTGACTAACCAAATTAGTTTTCCTTTGCACTCCGATCAGTACACACCTACTCTCTCTCATCCTAAACGCGTGTACTTATAAATTAATACCTTCGATAATTTTGTAATTATTTAAACAATAAATAATGTACATAGAGCATAATGAACTAATATTTAAACAATAAAACATTCGTTTAAACATTTAAAAGATAAAAACGTGCAAGAAACTTAAAATAATTTTAATATAATATTTCCATAGTTTAAAATTTGATTGCGGCGTTGTTGGCCTTGTAGTATATAAACATAAACAGTCCTTCTGTTAATTTTGACTAACCAAATTAGTTTTCCTTTGCACTCCGATCAGTACACACCTACTCTCTCTCATCCTAAACGCGTGTACTTATAAATTAATACCTTCGATAATTTTGTAATTATTTAAATAATAAATAATGTACATAGAGCATAATGAACTAATATTTAAACAATAAAACATTCGTTTAAACATTTAAAAGATAAAAACGTGCAAGAAACTTAAAATAATTTTAATATAATATTTCCATAGTTTAAAATTTGATTGCGGCGTTGTTGGCCTTGTAGTATATAAACATAAACAGTCCTTCTGTTAATTTTGACTAACCAAATTAGTTTCCCTTTACACTCCGACCAGTACACACCTACTCTCTCTCATCCTAAACGCGTGTACTTATAAATTAATACCTTCGATAATTTTGTAATTATTTAAACAATAAATAATGTACATAGAGCATAATGAACTAATATTTAAACAATAAAACATTCGTTTAAACATTTAAAAGATAAAAACGTGCAAGAAACTTAAAATAATTTTAATATAATATTTCCATAGTTTAAAATTTGATTGGGGCGTTGTTAGCCTTGTAGTATATAAACATAAACAGTCCTTCTGTTAATTTTGACTAACCAAATTAGTTTTCCTTTGCACTCCGATCAGTACACACCTACTCTCTCTCATCCTAAACGCGTAACTTTATTGACCGTTCGTTAATAAATAACTGTCGCGTAATAAAGTCAGTGCATCATTGAAGAAGATTTCGACCAACTTCGATTTCGACCTACCTCATTTTCAACCAGCTACGTATCATCCACCCCTCAATTTCGACCTAAATCGCGGACGAGTGTTTTGGAGCCATCGCAGAACTTCTTAAGTTGTGAGTGAATTTTTAAGTCCTTCCGATCACTCAATCATGTCGAGGACGAAAGGTCCGAATTGACACGGATGATTGGTTGTAATTAATAGTAGAAGAGCATTGAGTGATCACAAATAAATTTTTTCGGAGATATACTCGTGAATGGTTTTTTATTTTTTAATTTATTTATTAGATCAGGATAGGGTCTTCTTGTTCAAACGCGTTTATAATTATTTCAAATTTTGAATATATTAATCCATGTTTAAATATTTCGCTCTCGCGAAAATATCAAAGAAATCGTTATCCATGAGTTTTAATAAAGAATGAACAAGAAGATATTCGCGATGGATAGTCTCTAGATTACAAACAATACCGTGCATGATTTCTTTATAATAATTAAAACTATCGTTTGTAAGAAAAGAGCGTTCAAGGAATTTCTTTATATTTTTAAATAATAACGAATTAAATATTTAATCAATTTGAATTGATAAAAGAAAAGTCTCGGCAGAGTTATTGCTTTCGAAAGAAAAAAGTCGAGTAAAATAATTGCTAAAAAACAAAGAGACTTATAGAGTCATAGTCCGTCGGCCTAGATGATAAATTAATTAATTTTTAGCTCAGGATTTTCAGCGATTAATATATTAATTTCAATTTTTTACGTTTAGCCAATAGATATCTTTCGAAAATGTAATAATCAATTTCTGTTTTAATAATAATAAATATTTTTCAGGTAAGTTAGGTTTGTGTAAGAATTTTATCTTACATATCTTAGAATTTGGAATCAAATTTTGTCGTTACAGTTTTAGAGTGATAATCAATTAGATTAAAGCACGAAGCAAAGAAGAGATTATATACCGAAGAGGCCCCCACAAAATGTAGCTCAAGAGGGCAACTATTAGGCTATTGAGTTATTTTCGAAGGTTCACTAGATACTTTTGAGAATGACTCTTAGTCATACTTTAATTTTACCATGTTGTCACTCAAAATGCTCTTGTGGTGATGGGTATAAAGGTGTAGATTTAAAAAAACTGAGACAAAATAACATTCCCACATTGTCACGCGTACGCAAATAAGATTATTTCATGCATTTTATGCATTTTTAATACTAAACTCGAGACATAAATTTTACACATTTTCTCTTTTCTAACATTCAATTGAATTTATAATTCTAGTTTAATAAAATCAAATTTTACGTTAAAGTCGAATGATAAATTTTGTCTTTTCTAAAGTTCTATTAAATTCATAATTTTATTCTAATAAAGTCGAGTTTTATATTAAAATCATATATCTATGAAATGTACAAGTAATACAATATTTGTTTTAGAGAAAATAATATTTCTTTAGATCAGTATTCAGCATATTTCATTTTTTTTGTTAATTAATCTTTTATTTTCCTTAAGTTTAATTAAATTAAATCCAGAATTTTATCGTTCGTATAATTAATATACATATATACATATTCTTTTTTCTTTCCTTATTTATTTTCAGCTAGTTCCAGGTCGTGGGATCGCCAACACGGGAAGGAATAATTAATAAAAATGATTATCTTAACATTTAAACAATATACGATACACATAAAATATAATTAATTAATATTTAAACAATAGGATATTTTTAGCAACGTTATAAAGATTATATAAATGTACTAATATATATTATCGACTAATAGATATAATAATATTTCTTCCAGCGAAAATAATATTTCTTTATTTCAGGGTTCAACATATTTCATTTTATTTTTTTTTTTTTTTTTTATTAATCTTTTATTTTCCTTAAGTTTAATTTGATTAAATTTAGAATTTTATCGTTCGTGTAATTAATATACATGTAGACATATTCTTTTTTCTTTCCTTATTTCTTTTCAGCTAGGTCCAGGCCGTGGGAAGGAATAATTAATTAATATTTAAGCAATACGATATTCTTAGTAAAGTTATTAAGATCATATACATGTACCACCATATACTATTGATTAATAGATATACTATCGATTTAAAAGTGAAATGCACAGAAAACTTTTTTCACTGTCATTTCTATATATTCTAATTTAATCTCATTAATTATCCTTTATATATCTCGGGTGGGACCCATGGGAGGGGCCCATGGGTGAGGGCTTCTGTGCGGGTTGCTGTCTCAGCATCATATAAAGCTGTTTCTCTTGTCTGATCTTTTTGAGGCTCTCTATTCTTCTCTTTCTGGGGCTCTCTATTCTCCTCTTTCTGGGGCTCTCTTTTCTTTCTCCGGCTCTCGTTTCTATCTCATATTTTCCTTTTTCAATTATGTTTTCAATTATGTTATTAATATGTTATTTCCTTTTAATTATGTATTCTTAATATTTATTTATGTTGTTTCTTTCTAATTATGTATTTAATTATGTGTTTAATTATATGCTTATACTTTTAATTATGTTTTTGATTATGTTATTAATTATGATTTATAAGTTTTAGGTAGGAACCATGGAATGGCGCATGCTGCTTCTCTTTTCGTTTCTTTTCTAGGTCTCTTATCTATTTATATATATTTATTTTCTATTTGTATTTTATATATGTATGTATATATTATTTTGTTTTATATATTTTTTTGTTCTTTTATTTTCTCTTTATCTTTTTCTTTTACAGTATAGGTCATCGAGGGATAGGTTCATCAGCGGCCAGATTATTCGTCGCATGGCGGGATTCATCATCGATTTTTACGCGCGAATACGGGAAGGATAGGAAGAACACTGGCGCGCGTGTCGGCGGGCACAGGCGTGGGTGTTCTCGGGCGCGATTATATTACGTTTGATTGTTCGAATCGAAAACGCGAATTGTAGAGTAGAATCACCGTTTTTCTAACACACACGTGGGTGTTCGGGCGCGATTAAAGGTCCTACCGTGGACTTCGTTTGATTTTTTCGATATTTCGAGGGGGGTACTTCGCGAATTTCGGCTTAACAGTAGAATCTACGTAATTATAACACACACGTGAGTGTCGCGACGCGATTAGTATTTCTAAGGAGTGCGCTTTGTTTGTTCGAAATTCGGAAAGCACGAAGTCGGATGTGCTTAATAATCCGTTATGTCTGAAGCGGACGGTGCAAATGGTGGAGCTATCTGTAAGAGGTGTGCTGTAGCTAAGCTACGCATACCCTGTTAGTTAAGAAGCCAGTGCATTGAAGCGGAAAGGTATCGCGGATCGGTATCGCGGAACGCGGATTTTAGAGTAGAGTCACCGTCAGTCCGTGGGTCTCCACATGCAGCAACTTCCACGTAGTGAGACCTGGGTCGGTATTACTTGCAAAGTTTAATTGTAAATTTTTAAATACAAGTATTACCGAGCGAATGGCTGCATATTGTATTACTTTTCCAATATCTTTTCAATCTAATTCCAACTAAACATTAACATATTTTCATTTTATATAGCTAATAATACTTCAAAAGAAGAAATATAGCAGGAATCTATTGTACAATAACTTCTCGGAGGAACGAAAGGAAATTTTACTATCCCTCTTTTATATTCGCTGTCATTTCTATTTTTGTTCTTATTTACTTTCATTAATTATCCTTTGTGTATTTCGGGTGGGACCCATGGGTGGGGCCCATGGGGGAGGGCCTCTGTGCGGGTTGCTGTCTCAGCATCTTGTAAAACTTCGCTTTCTTCACTTTCTGGGGCACTCTTTTCTTTTTTTTTCCGGCACTCTTTTCTATCTTATATTTTTCGTTTTTAATTATGTTTTTAATTTTATCATTAATATACTCTTATTAATTATGATTTATAGTCTCGGGTTGGACTCATGTGATGGGGCCATGAGTGTGGGCTTCTGTGCGGGTTGCTGTCTCAGCATTGTCTAGAGCTGCTTGTATTTTCTTATCTTTCTGTAGCTTTCTTTTCTATCTCATATTTTTTTTCCTTAATTATGTTTTTAATTATGTTATTAATATGTTATTTATTTTCACTATGTTTTTCAGAATTTAATTATGTTATTTCTTTTTAATTATGTATTTATGTTTCTGATTATGTTTTTAATTATATTATTAATATTTTCTTATTAATTAGCATTTATAGGTCTTAGGTTGGATCCCCGAAATGATGCGGGCTTCTCTTTCAGCATCGTACAGCTTCTATTTTCTTATCTTTCTGCAGTTCTCTTTTCTATCAAATATTTTTCTTCTGTAATTATGTTTTTAATTATTTTATTAACATGTTATTTTTTATGTCTTTTCAGATTTTAATTATGTTATTTCTTTTTATTATGTCTTTTCAGATTTTAATTATGTTATTTCTTTTTATCATGTCTTTTCAGATTTTAATTATGTTATTTCTTTTTATTATGTCTTTTCAGATTTTAATTATGTTATTTCTTTTTATCATGTCTTTTCAGAATTTAATTATGTTATTTCTTTTTATTATGTCTTTTCAGATTTTAATTATGTTATTTCTTTTTATTATGTCTTTTCAGATTTTAATTATGTTATTTCTTTTTAATTATGTATTTGTTTTTAATGATGTCATTAATATATTCTTATTATTTATAATTTATATGCCTTAGGTGGGACTCATGGGATGATGCAGAATGCTTCTTCAGCATCGTGCAGAGCTGCTTCTTTCTTCGTTTCTTTCTCTAGCTTTCTTATTTATTTATATATATTTATTTTCTATTATATTCTATTTATAATCTATATATATATATATTATGTTCTATTTTATATATTTTCTTTCTTTATTTTATTTTCTCCTTAGCTACTTCTTTTCCAGTATAGACCATCGAGGAATGGATTCATCTGCGGTCGGAAACATCGTTGCATGGATCGATTCATCATCGATTTTTACACGCGAATACGAGGAGAATAGGAAGAACGTCGGCGGATGTTCACAGTGCAGATAAAAGTCTTATGGGGGACTTCGTTTTATATGTAAGTAAATTCGATTTATCGCGCGAATGCGATTTTTGGAATATAGTTACCGGTTTTCTAACACTCGCGATTAAAAATCAATGAGTATGGGCTTCTATGCTGGCTGCTATTGCTTTTATTGATTGCTTTTCTTTCTCTAGATCTCTTTTATATCTCATATATTTTGTCTCTTTCTGTTCTTATTTTTCAGGGATCATCGAGGGATCATCAAGCAATATTGTGATGTGCGCGAGGTCTTGTCTATCTTTTCTTTTCTTTCTCATATTTTCTCCGTTTCTTCGTTTTCTCCGGTCTGGATCACCGATTCATCATCGATTTTTACGCGCGAATACGGGAAGGATAGGAAGAACACTGGCGTGCGTGTCGGCGTGCACAAGCGTGGGTGTTCTCGGGCGCGATTAAACTTCGTTTGATTGTTCGAATCGAAGACGCGAATTTAGAGTAGAGTCACCGTTTTTCTAATACTCACGTGAATGTACGCGGGCGCGACTTAAAAGTCCTACCGGGGACTTCGTTTCATTTGCTCGAATATTCGATTAGATTATCTCGCGAACGCGTTTTTTTTTAGAGTCACCGTTTTCCGAGCACTTGCGTGGGTGTCCGGGCGCGATTAAAAGTCCTACCATGGACTTCCGTTTAGTGTTGAAATTCGGGGTGCGCGAACGGCTTGCCTTGTAGTGCTGTACATGTAGTTAGCCGATGTAATGACGGTCCTCTTATTTGTAAGCGGGGGAAAATCTCTCGACCAAATAACATCGAAAGTCAAAATACCGGTTAACTTATGTCACTTTGGATTTCAACTTAGAGTCACCGTTATTCTAACACTCACGTGAGTGTTCGCGTGCGCGATTAAAAGTCCTACCGGGGACTTCGTTTTGTTTGCTCGAATATTCGATTAGTTTATTTAGAGTAGAGTCATCGTTTTCCGAACACTTGCGTGGGTGTCCGGGCGCGATTAAAAGTCCTATCATGGACTTCCGTTTAGTGTTGAAATTCGGGGTGCGCGAACGGTGTCACCTAGTAGTGCAGTACATGTAGCTGATCGACATTATAACGATCATGTTATTTGTAAGCGGGGGAAAATCCCTCGATCAAATATCATCGAGAGTCATAATACTGGTTAACTCATGTCACTTCGGATTTCAACTTAGAGTCACCGTTATTCTAACACACACGTAAATGTTCGCGTGCGCGATTAAAAGTCCTACCGGGGACTTTGTTTTATTTCTTCAACAGTTCTATTAGATTACTTCGCGAATTTGGATTTAACAGTAGAATCTACGTAATCATAACACACGTGAGTGTCGTGAACGCGATTAATGCGCTTTGATTGTTCGATATTCGGAAGCACGAATTCAGATGTGCATAATAATCCGTTATGCCCGAGGCGAGTGTGTCGAACGGTAAAGCTCTCTGTAAGTGGGGTCCCTGTAGCTAAGGCTATATACCTCCTGTTAGCTAAGTCGCCCTAGATGTCCGAAGCGGAAGGCATAAAGGACCGGTATCGCGGAACGCGGATTTTAGAGTAAATTAGAATCACCGTTAGCCCGTGGGTCTCCACATGCAGCAACTTCCACGTAGTGAGACCTGGGTCGATAATACTTGCAAAGACTAATTGTAAATTTTTAAATGCAAGTATTACCGAGCGAATGGCTGCATATTGTATTACTTTTCCAATATCTTTTCAATCTAATTCCAACTAAACATTAACATATTTTCATTTTATATCGTTAATAATTCTTCAAAAGAAGAAATATAGCAGAAATCTATTGTACAATAATTTCTCAGAGAAATGAAAAAGGAAAGTTTTCTATCTCCCTTTTATGTTCGCTGTCATTTCTATTTTTGTTCTTATTTACTTTCATTAATTATCCTTTGTGTATTTCGGGTGGGACCCATGGGTGGGGCCCATGGGTGAGGGCCTCTGTGCGGGTTGCTGTCTCAGCATCATATAAAGCTGTTCCTCTTGTCTTATCTTTTTGGGGCTCTCTATTCTTCTCTTTCTGGGGCTCTCTTTTCTTTCTCCGGCTCTCGTTTCTATGTCATATTTTTCTTTTTCAATTATGTTTTCAATTATGTTTTCAATTATGTTATTAATGTGTTATTTCCTTTTAATTATGTATTCTTAATATTTATTTATGTTGTTTCTTTCTAATTATGTATTTAATTATGTGTTTAATTATATGCTTATACTTTTAATTATGTTTTTGATTATGTTATTAATTATGATTTATAAGTTTTAGGTAGGAACCATGGAATGGCGCATGCTGCTTCTCTTTTCGTTTCTTTTCTAGGTCTCTTATCTATTTATATATATTTATTTTCTATTTGTATTTTATATATGTATGTATATATTATTTTGTTTTATATATTTTTTTGTTCTTTTATTTTCTCTTTATCTTTTTCTTTTACAGTATAGGTCATCGAGGGATAGGTTCATCAGCGGCCAGATTATTCGTCGCATGGCGGGATTCATCATCGATTTTTACGCGCGAATACGGGAAGGATAGGAAGAACACTGGCGCGCGTGTCGGCGGGCACAGGCGTGGGTGTTCTCGGGCGCGATTATATTACGTTTGATTGTTCGAATCGAAAACGCGAATTGTAGAGTAGAATCACCGTTTTTCTAACACACGCGTGGGTGTTCGGGCGCGATTAAAGGTCCTACCGTGGACTTCGTTTGATTTTTTCGATATTTCGAGGGGGGTACTTCGCGAATTTCGGCTTAACAGTAGAATCTACGTAATTATAACACACACGTGAGTGTCGCGACGCGATTAGTATTTCTAAGGAGTGCGCTTTGTTTGTTCGAAATTCGGAAAGCACGAAGTCGGATGTGCTTAATAATCCGTTATGTCTGAAGCGGACGGTGCAAATGGTGGAGCTATCTGTAAGAGGTGTGCTGTAGCTAAGCTACGCATACCCTGTTAGTTAAGAAGCCAGTGCATTGAAGCGGAAAGGTATCGCGGATCGGTATCGCGGAACGCGGATTTTAGAGTAGAGTCACCGTCAGTCCGTGGGTCTCCACATGCAGCAACTTCCACGTAGTGAGACCTGGGTCGGTATTACTTGCAAAGTTTAATTGTAAATTTTTAAATACAAGTATTACCGAGAGAATGGCTGCATATTGTATTACTTTTCCAATATCTTTTCAAACTAATTCCAACTAAACATTAACATATTTTCATTTTATATAGCTAATAATACTTCAAAAGAAGAAATATAGCAGGAATCTATTGTACAATAACTTCTCGGAGGAACGAAAGGAAATTTTACTATCCCTCTTTTATGTTCGCTGTCATTTCTATTTTTGTTCTTGTTTACTTTCATTAACTATCCTTTGTGTATTTCGGGTGGGACCCATGGGAGGGGCCCATGGGTGAGGGCCTCTGTGCGGGTTGCTGTCTCAGCATCATATAAAGCTGTTTCTCTTGTCTTATCTTTTTGGGGCTCTCTATTCTTCTCTTTCTGGGGCTCTCTTTTCTTTCTCCGGCTCTCGTTTCTATCTCATATTTTCCTTTTTCAATTATGTTTTCAATTATGTTATTAATATGTTATTTCCTTTTAATTATGTATTCTTAATATTTATTTATGTTGTTTCTTTCTAATTATGTATTTAATTATGTGTTTAATTATATGTTTATGTTTATAATTATGTTTATAATTATGTTTTTGATTATGTTTTTAATTATTATGTATAAGTTTTAGGTCGAACCATGGTTTGGTGCATATTGCTTCTCTTTTCGTTTCTTTTTCTAGGTCTCTTATCTGTTTATATATATTTATTTTCTATTTGTATTTTATATATGTATATATATATTATATTCTGTTTTATATTTTTTTTGTTCTTTTATTTTCTCTTTAGCTTTTTCTTTTTCAGGATAGATCATCGAGGGATAGGTTCATCTGCGGCCGGACGATACATCGCATGGCAGGATTCATCATCGATTTTTACGCGCGAATACGGGAAGGATAGGAAGAACACTGGCGCGCGTGTCGGCGGGCACAGGCGTGGGTGTTCTCGGGCGCGATTATATTACGTTTGATTGTTCGAATCGAAAACGCGAATTGTAGAGTAGAATCACCGTTTTTCTAACACACGCGTGGGTGTTCGGGCGCGATTAAAGGTCCTACCGTGGACTTCGTTTGATTTTTTCGATATTTCGAGGGGGGTACTTCGCGAATTTCGGCTTAACAGTAGAATCTACGTAATTATAACACACACGTGAGTGTCGCGACGCGATTAGTATTTCTAAGGAGTGCGCTTTGTTTGTTCGAAATTCGGAAAGCACGAATTCGGATGTGCTTAATAATCCGTTATGTCTGAAGCGGACGGTGCAAATGGTGGAGCTATCTGTAAGAGGTGTGCTGTAGCTAAGCTACGCATACCCTGTTAGTTAAGAAGCCAATGCATTGAAGCGGAAAGGTATCACGGATCGGTATCGCGGAACGCGGATTTTAGAGTAGAGTCACCGTTAGACCGTGGGTCTCCACATGCAGCAACTTCCACGTAGTGAGACCTGGGTCGGTATTACTTGCAAAGTCTAATTGTAAATTTTTAAATGCAAGTATTACCGAGCGAATGGCTGCATATTGCATTACTTTTCCAATATCTTTTCAAACTAATTCCAACTAAACATTAACATATTTTCATTTTATATCGTTAATAATTCTTCAAAAGAAGAAATATAGCAGGAATCTATTGTACAATAATTTCTCGGAGGAACGAAAGGAAATTTTACTATCTATCTTTTATGTTCGCTGTCATTTCTATTTTTGTTCTTATTTACTTTCATTAATTATCCTTTGTGTATTTCGGGTGGGACCCATGGGTGGGGCCCATGGGTGAGGGCCTCTGTGCGGGTTGCTGTCTCAGCATCATATAAAGCTGTTTCTCTTGTCTCATCTTTTTGGGGCTCTCTATTCTTCTCTTTCTGGGGCTCTCTTTTCTTTCTCCGGCTCTCGTTTCTATGTCATATTTTTCTTTTTCAATTATGTTTTCAATTATGTTTTCAATTATGTTATTAATATGTTATTTCCTTTTAATTATGTATTCTTAATATTTATTTATGTTGTTTCTTTCTAATTATGTATTTAATTATGTGTTTAATTATATGCTTATACTTTTAATTATGTTTTTGATTATGTTATTAATTATGATTTATAAGTTTTAGGTAGGAACCATGGAATGGCGCATGCTGCTTCTCTTTTCGTTTCTTTTCTAGGTCTCTTATCTATTTATATATATTTATTTTCTATTTGTATTTTATATATGTATGTATATATTATTTTGTTTTATATATTTTTTTGTTCTTTTATTTTCTCTTTATCTTTTTCTTTTACAGTATAGGTCATCGAGGGATAGGTTCATCAGCGGCCAGATTATTCGTCGCATGGCGGGATTCATCATCGATTTCTACGCGCGAATACGGGAAGGATAGGAAGAACACTGGCGCGCGTGTCGGCGGGCACAGGCGTTGGTGTTCTCGGGCGCGATTATATTACGTTTGATTGTTCGAATCGAAAACGCGAATTGTAGAGTAGAATCATCGTTTTCTAACACTCGTGTGGGTGTTCGGACGCGATTTAAGGTCCTACCGTGGACTTCGTTTGATTTTTTCGATATTTCGAGGGGGGTACTTCGCGAACTTCGGCTTAACAGTAGAATCTACGTAATTATAACACACACGTGAGTGTCGCGACGCGATTAGTATTTCTAAGGAGTGCGCTTTGTTTGTTCGAAATTCGGAAAGCACGAAGTCGGATGTGCTTAATAATCCGTTATGTCTGAAGCGGACGGTGCAAATGGTGGAGCTATCTGTAAGAGGTGTGCTGTAGCTAAGCTACGCATACCCTGTTAGTTAAGAAGCCAATGCATTGAAGCGGAAAGGTATCACGGATCGGTATCGCGGCACGCGGATTTTAGAGTAGAGTCACCGTTAGTCCGTGGGTCTCCACATGCAGCAACTTCCACGTAGTGAGACCTGGGTCGGTAGTACTTGCGATGTATTGAAATCTAATGGTAAATTGCGCAACGTAAGTACTATCGGGCGAATAGCTGCATATTTCAATGTATTTCGAAATTCCTTCATTCGAATTCTGATTAAATACTAAAGTACTAACACTTTACATCGTCAATAATACTTTAACGGGTAAATAGAAAAGATATAGTTCAATTCAAAAGTAATTTCTTTACATCCCAAATTTATATACTAATTATCGGATATATCAATTATATTTATTATTCTTTATGCTTTTACAATAAAATACATACCGTTATAATATCGCTGCAAGACACACGCAAGAGACTGAAAATTGTGATTTCAGTCAGCTAAACTACTTACTCTATCTTACACGAAACCAATAGATATTCACGCTCGGGAGGTGTATATCAACATAAACTTATACACCGATATGATAAAAGTATGACGAGGAACAATATTTCTCGTTTGCTTTTGTAGTTCATATTTTATCTATACCTGGCGCTGAAGTTACACACTATTCGAGCGAAAGATGGTGAACGAACAGCCTTAATAATAGGAACAGTATGAAGTTCATCGAATTAAAAAAAGAGAGCGAATAATATAAGTGCTGGCATCTAGCGACCATCGCTGTAATTAAACTGGCATAGGAGAACTCGATCGCATGAGAAGAAACTATGTTATATATGGCCGCCAATGTATCATACCTGACAGTTTCCACGATTTTTGTTTATTAATTCTGTTTATTGATATATGTCATGTTTCAAAAATTATAATATATTATAATCCTATTGTAAATAAAGTTTTGATATATAAATCTCAGATTATTCACTTAAAGTTAAATTGTTTAAAAATTGAAGTGCGTTTGAACAGTTGTAAAGTGTCATTTTACAATAACGTAATGTCACGTACAGGAACAAAACTTGAAGCTAAGAAAGTTGTAAGTATATGTTATTGAACGTTAACCTTTTATTTATTAAATAATATATATTTAGAATTCTTCAAATTGATACTATCTTTCAAAATTACGTTAGATAAATTTATAGAGACGTAAGAAGTCAATGAGAATTCTTTCCTTTTCATATGATATTTTTATCTTCCTTTATGACTTTAACATTATGAGAAACTTCCTTATTTTTATATTTCACAGAACTCTGAATTATTCACATTAACTTATGGAGCTCTCGTTGCCCAATTACTAAAAGATTACGAGAATGTAGAAGAAGTTAATAAACAATTAGATAGAATGGGATATAATATGGGAATTCGCTTGATAGAAGATTTTCTAGCACGTACTGGATCTGGGCGATGCTACGATTTCAGAGATACAGCTGAAAAAATTCAAACCGGATTTAAAATGTATCTTGGAATAACCCCAACGATTACAAATTGGAGTGCTGCTGGAGATGAATTTTCTTTATATTTTGAAACAAATCCATTAACTGAGTTCGTAGAATTACCAGATCATTGTTTAAATCTAAAATATTGTAATATATTGACAGGGATATTAAGAGGTGCGTGTGAAATGGTACAAATGGAGGTTGCATGTTGGTTTGTTCAAGATCAATTGAAAAATGATAATATAACTGAATTACGTGTTAAATTCATTAAAAGGTTAGAGGATGCAATACCTGCTGGTGAAGACTAAATCCGTATTAGCATTATTATAATATTATTATAAATAAACTTTATATCAAAATATTCTGTTATTGAATATCATTATGATTATATATTGATACATTACTCCAAATATACATATTTATGTGTATGTATATAAACAAATTTAAATCCATTAATATATGAATTATAAGTAAAATTAAAATATTAATATCTACAGTGCAAAGACCTTAATGCTCATTTGTGTTTATAGTAAACTTTATGTCAGTCTTGTCAGTTATCTAATAAAAAATAAAATTTAAACAAATCATATATATATATATATATATGTATATATATATATATAGGAAGTCATGTTTATCAAACCACATAACCTTAAAAATGAAAATTTCATACGAGCTACAATAGATCAATTTATAGATTTTTCAATCCATTATATTAGTGATAGATTTATAAATGTACGAAATATCTTTTGAATTAACAATTCTTTAAAATGATCGAAGTGAAGTGTAGACATTGCCGTAAAAATCTTTTTCAAAATGAAAGTTTTACATTGCTTACATCCCATAATGAAGATAAAAGTAATATCCAACATGCAGGATGTGGTGACAATTTTATTGAACATTTTTTATATATGTCCACGGAAAATTTGCCAACATGGATACAAGAAATAATAGATCAAGTAAAATCAATTTTTCTTATATATTTTTATATAAATTATTATAAAAAGCAATGATTAACAGTAGTGTATGTATATATATATATGTCATTTATAAGATTAATAAAGTGTATATATCTTTGTAGACATCCTGGACGAAAGGAAGATTAAATTGTCCATTTTGCAATAATCGATTAGGATCGTTTAATTTGATAATTGATACAAAATGTAATTGTGGTACATACATAGTACCTCCTATTAGATTAATTCAAAGCAAATTAGATATATTAAATTTGGAAATATCTAAGTAAGTAAAAAGTTTTTAAAATGAAAGAATGATTACAAAGAAAGGTGACGTTTAAATTAATAGTTGCAACATATGAGAATGAAATATCTTTATTGTATTATTGAAACAATAATGTTTTTTTCTGTAATCTTTGGAAAAATATATGTTTACATCATAGCGAGCAGAATGCATGTAAAAATAGAAAATAAGTTTATTATCATCATTGTATTTTTTAAATTATTAAATTATTATCTAGAATTCCTTATAATATTTATAAATCGGCATCTTATTATCATCATGCATTTTAAATAATTATATTTTCAACATATCATTTTATCTTTCTTATTTTTATATATTCTGAATAATTTAAGTATTTGCATTAATTACAGATGTTATTACATAATAGGACATTTTCTTAATTATTCTAATCTTTGTTATTGTAGTTATTATTTAATCGTTACATCAAGTGAAGTGATGCATTGCAATTCCCAAACTAACTAAGATAGGAAGATTGTAATATCAGTATTCTATTATCATAGTGTTCCAAAGTTGTATATAACAGAGAAATTATATACTTGCATTTGCAAGTGTATATATTTTATAGATACATGTATATATATATATATATATACACACACAACACTTATCAGCTACACCGTACATAATGAATAAATATATATAACATCTTTGCAGTCCTTAAAATTATAAATTGCTGTTAATGTTATAACTAAAATACTTCTATATGAAAGTGTTACAAATATTACTTTTATATTTTTATCATATAAATCAACAAAAATGTAAATATGATTCTAACTAATTTTATGAAAGAGATTACATATTCAAAGGACATTAAAGAATTGTAGGTCTTTTCTTTTTCTTTTCTTTTCCAAGAATTATTTTTTAAAATCTGTTCCAAATAAAAAAAATGTAATTTTTCATCAGAATATATTAATTTAACAAAAAATCATAACAAAAGATATAAGTATATTCTGTTGTCTCTTAAAGCATGTTAATAACAACCATAATGAAATTTAATAATTTTATATTATTATTCTGCTTTTTGATTAACTGAATTATAATTTTTGGATAAATAACAATTTTGCGATTTATAATTTGTCACATAACAATTTCACTACAGTAAAGTACTGACATTTTATAATGATCATATGTGAACAATTAAAAACTGCCTAATATAGATGAAAATATTCTTGAAAAATGTTTTAGTGGCAAAAATAACAATTTTTATAGTTTTATATAGAATGTAAAAAAAATATTTGTTGTTGAAAATAAATGAAAATAAAAATAATTTTTTGTACATAAATTATAAATCAATAAATGCGATAATTGTGACATAATAAGTAACTTACAAAAATTATTACAATTTGTGCTGCTCAGAGTAACAAAAGATCTAAATCAATAATTTTTCACATAAATTTTCTATAGATTTATAAAATTTAACATAACTTTACATAGAATAATAGAATTGTAACAAATTTAATAGAAGTACATTAAATACTACCAATATATTTGTGTTTGATTCTTGGCAGTATTCTTTTTAGGTATATTTTAACATTATTAAGTAAAATTCAAGTTTATATATAATGCAACATCAAATTACTTAATTTTCAATATTTAAACAATATCATATATAAATAACTGTATAGAGATCAATGCTAATAATGTAGGAAAATTCTAATAATATAAGGAGGAAGACTAATATTATAGCACAAAAAATGATTTCACAGTAGATATCATTTTACTATATCTTGAAAAATCATTGTAACTACCAATAGCTCCTATTGAAACTATATAGTATATTGTCTTTATTTCGCTGTAAATATGTTATAGTGTGCCTTTTAATGAAAAATCCAATATTTTATGCAATGTCAATTGCTATTCGTCTGTTGGTACACATTACAATGTATGTAACAAGATGTAGTATTTATTTACATACTTTAAGAGAATAACAACAGAATTATTGTATAATGTGTACAAATATATATCAAAGGCACATATGGTCCATACTAAGAATTCAAAGTATTTGGTCGAACAAAGCTGATTGACTTATAGTCTTCAAAATTACTTGTAACCAAATATAAAAAAAATAATCTAATGATGTCCTTCATATGTAATTAATATCAATAATTTCTATCAGATGAGATGGATTAAGTGTCAAAAAAACACGAAAGACACAATGAAGATATTAATTTTAGAATAACTTATGTCAAATAAAGAAATGTTTTGTACACATTGATACCTAGAGTGCTCTTTTCAGCAAGGTCTTTAATAACATCTGCTGAATTGTAAAATATTATACATGTATAAGATTTAGATGCTACAATTGGAACATTTCATCCTGTTGCTGTTGAAGTCTTTGTAATGACGTTTTTACTTTTCTTCCCTGGGTCATAACTACAGCAGTTGGAAAATTTTGCATATCACTAGAGGATGACAGCCTTAATTCTGATGAATGGGCTGATATATGTGTATTTGAAGGAAGTGAATCTTTAAACTTATTAGATGTTCTTCGTTGTTGCACATAAGTATCATTACCTTCATTACAGAATCTAAAACATAATAACCATTTAAATACCCATTTAAGATACAGATATATAAAGTATTTCAATGATAAAAAGCAACTTTTATATTACTATCATATCAACTTACTCACTACTTCCTTGAGCACGTTTAATTTCTTTTTTAACATTAGCTATACAAGTATCCATTTTTGCTAAAAAATCATCAGCTGAACTTTCATCATCTAATGGCGATATTACGGATGGACTAGATACCTACAAATTAATATAGTTTTAGTTAAATTATATATACAAGTTAGAAATAATATAACAAAGAGTTTTTAAATATTATATATACATATACACAGGTACATTTATATTAAATCATAATTATAAAATTTACTTACATTTTGAGTAGAATTACACTCTGAATCATTGTACACAGCACATTCAACAGACGAAGCTAATGGGCTGTCTGTGCTAACAGGTATAAGGAGATATTCTCGTAAAAATAAACTATCTGATGCCCACAGTCGATTAACTCTTCTTATTTGTTCTGTCTATAAATATTAAAGAATTGAATGAATTCATATTCACAACAATATTAATCAACATAAAACTTGGAAATACATACTGTAACGCCATACTTCAACGCAATTCCTTGAAGTGTATCCGTAGACACAACAATATGTTTTATTAAGCTCTCTGCTCTCATCATATGTTTAGCTGTACTTCCATACTTTCTTAATGTTTTCCCTGTATCAGCAATGCACCTCCGTTCCTCCATTTCTTTAGAGCCATTCCATTCCATTGTAAACTCTTTGAGTGAATGTATTAAACAATGAAGCAGACATAGTACTTCTTAGTATAATTGTAGGCGAAAAAATTTAGATCAGGTATCATAATGGCATAACCTATCTGGGTCATTGGTAAGTATATAGTGCATCTGTTTTAAACATTACATGAAATAAATAATCAGTTACAATAATTGAACATAAGATGATATTTAATTTCTGAATACTACTTAAGATAATCATAAATTATCTTAAATTTTTATACGTACTTGTATAACAAGCAAAAGGATGTAAAAGCAAATTTTATTATTGCATTCTTGATCGCACGTGATTTGTCATGAGAATATGTACTTAGTATACTTTACTCGAACAAATATTACGACACATTCACTTTACACTGCACGTCTATTTAGTTTCACTTTCTTTCTTTGCTAAATTTTAGTCAATGGAATCAAGTAACATGCGCAAGGGTCACTAATCGTGACCTTTTTATTTTTGATTAGCTTCTACGAATTAAATTACTTATACGTAGATCCAATACACTAACAAATAGTTATCTATTATTTTCAGATGATTTACAGTTTTGAAGTTTTACGAAAGTCACGACGATTTCTACTTTATCTGTAGAGTTATACGTGTTTGTCTCTAAGAAGTAACTTATTTAGCCAATCGCAGACGAAGATCATTTTCAATTATAACAAAAGGTATATATATATTCTCTTCAATATTTATATATCTCTTGAAACTTATTCTTCTTTCTTTAAGTGTTCAGATGTTTTTCGAATGTTCTTTTTTTTTTTATGTATTTTTAGAATATTAAAGGCTACTTTGATTAAGTTCGATTAACATTTTTAATCAACAATTAACTCGACCAGCAGTGTGGCTAACAGTAAAACTTTTAGCTATATGTCGTTCTTAACCTATATTTTCGTGATATCGATAATTATTTAAAAGTTTTCTACATAATATAGAAATACATATATGTATTCTCTTAGATTATTTTAATTAATATTCTATTTGTTCCATACTATGAATACAATTTGTAAATAGTTATTGATATCATGAAAATATAGGTTAAGAAAGATATATAGTTAAGAATTTTACTGTTTGCTACACTGCTGATCGAGTTATCATACACAAACAATATGTATCGATTAAGTCGCAAATCAAGTTCGAAATTGAACGAATGTGTGAATGAAGCTTAATATTTCAACTTGAAATGTACTTTGATTTCTACAAGATTGTAAGATAAATAGTATTCGTTAATTGTAACATAAAAAAAATATAATGATATGGAAAAAAGGGAGCAAGATATTATAGAATAAGTCATGATAAGAATATATTTGTTGGGCTTTTTTTTACTTCTTCTACTTTGTTTTTAACAATATCTTGCTACTTGGTTGTTATTGGGTTTCCTTATGTCAGTTTCTATTCGATGATGCCACGTTAAAGAAAGGACATGAACGTTTTGAGTATCTACGTCTACGAATGTTAAAATTAAATTTCATTGTAAAATCAAGTAAATTGCATTTTGTAGAAATCGAGCTGAGTTGGCATAACAATGATGGCGACGATTGATAGGCGGCAACAACAATCGGAAAGAAAAAAGTGGATTTATAGAATATTAACTGCGGTGTTTCTATTGCTTGTGTTTTTAAATTTACCGGCTATATGCCAAACACATGAATACGATGAATCACCCAGTTTTAAATATTCGAAAGAAGCCAATGAAGAATATTTGCAAAATCAGCACTCTGTGAAACATGATCACCATAAACATCAATCCAAGCAGGAACATATGCATACATATGGACAACAACAGAATGATCAATATCATCATCAAGAATCATCTCTTCCTACTAATGAACATAATGAGAAGCACAATGATCAATATCATCAAGAATCATCTTTTCCTACTAATGAACATAATAAGATAACGTTAAAAGCTATGGGTTCTACTTTGCTCATTTCTATAGCTCCTTTTTTTATATTACTTTTTGTACCGTTAGATAATACTAAGGAACGCGAACCATTATTAAAAATACTTTTGAGCTTTGCATCAGGCGGTCTACTCGGAGATGCTTTCCTTCATCTTATTCCTCATGCATTAGTTCCTCATTCACATGAATCTTCGCATTCTCATTCTCATGACCATTCTCATGACCATTCTCATGATCACGAACATGAGGAAACTGATCACAAACATGATATGTCTGTCGGTTTATGCGTTTTATTAGGAATTATTGTATTTTTAATTGTTGAGAAAGCTGTACGTATGATAAAAGGTAATCATGGACATTCTCATACTCTTAATGTCACTGAAAAAGAATCTGATAAGAAAAAAGCTGTTTCTACGACAAAGAAGACTAAAGACAAGTCACTTGTTAATAATAAATCTACATCCGTTGAAAAGGATTCAGAACCCATGAATGATATAAAAATTGCAGGCTACCTCAATTTAGTTGCAGATTTTTTACATAATTTTACTGACGGCCTAGCTATAGGAGCCAGCTATTTAGCAGGAAACACTATTGGCTATGTAACAACATTTACTATTTTATTACATGAAGTACCTCATGAAATAGGTGACTTTGCCATTTTGGTACAAAGTGGTTGTAGTAAGAAAAAGGTATGCATATGTGAAAACTATTCCTTATGTATGTATATTTATAAGAATTTTTATTGCAGGCTATGTTACTGCAGTTAACTACTGCGATAGGTGCTTTGTTAGGGACTTATGTGTCCTTATTAGTAGAAGGAATGGGTAAATTATAAAATTTTCCTCTCAAAGAAAATAATCCATGTTCATGTGATACTTCACTCATGATATTAATAATATTAATATTTTAGGAGATCTTGCAACAATGTGGATTCTTCCATTCACAGCTGGAGGATTTATCTATATTGCTACTGTCTCTGTGATACCAGAATTATTAATTGACACTAAGTTTTGGCAATCCGTTAAAGAAATTATTGCACTTCTATTTGGAGTATATATGATGGTACTTATAACAGAATATGAATAGAGATATATTTTACATAATGTGGCCTTTTTAATAATACATTTCTTTATTATTATTGTTATTATATATTTTGTAATAATCCATAAATTAACAAAAACGTGACATAAAATTGTGTTATCATGAAATTTATGATTTATTAGCAATAATGCCGATTCTATAAATTTAATTTTATAAAAAAAATTATATATCAAATTGTACATTATACATTCTATTATCCTGACTAACCAATGAGTTTTAGTGAAATTATGATATTTATAAATTATCATATAAATCAAGAAATTTTTATATAGTACCTTAACAATATCTAATAGGTCCAATACTTTAATATAATTGTACTTAATATATATAAGGTTTAATTTTGTGTTAAGCTTATTTTTAGATAAAATTCAATCTATTTATTACCTTTAGAGATGAAAAAATGATGAAATCCAGTTGTATTCTAAATTTAATATTATCCTTTTTATAAATTATTACTTTTCTTTAATTCCTTTTCTTTCATCAGTCTTCTATATTCCATTTGTTTCTCCATTTGTTTTCTCTTCCTCTCTTGACGAATTATTTCTTCTGTAGATACTATAATAATTACATTAAATATGAAAAAAAAAAAAAAAGTTTATTATTTGTAACATAAGAAAAGTAATATCATTTATTTTATCTTTATTCTTACATTTTTTATTGTTCATATCCTCTTGATCTGTAAAAATATTTGGTTTTGAAATTAACTGATTTTTCATACAATTTACATTATTACTTGAAGGTATGTTATTGACGTTTGTCTTGGAAACTTCTGGTTCTTGGCACAATACATTACTTGTATTTTCAAGTACTGCCTCTAAATAAATTTAATCAATATAATATATTTTCCTAAAATAGAAGTTTTTTAAAAGGTGAATAAATGATTGATTACCTTCTTTTTCTTTTTCTTTTGTTTCATTTATATCATGGTTTACTGAAGAAGACAACTTCTTTTTAGGAAGAGTAAGAGAATTAGATAGTTCCTTCGCAAGTTCCTCAGCTTCTGTCTTTATTTTACCACCAAAACTACATAAGACTTTAACTAATGCATCATTGTAAGAAGCCTAAAAATATAATACAAGCAGTATGAAGTGTATTATATTTACATATGTGCATTTCTACTTACAAGTCTAGCACAATGTATAGCTTCACCTTTCACTGATCCTTTCTTAACACTATATCCCATATCTTCACGAAAAATTCCTGAATGTAATTGTACTTTTACTAATGTACAGCATCCAACAACATAAATATCCCAGGCAGAGTCAACAAAATCTGCAAATAATATAGAATAAATATTTTAATCTTGTTCTTCTATTTAATAAATTTCATTGAAAACAAGAATTATAGATATATTATTCCAATAAATACCTAATGTTTGATTAGTAATAGAATAACTCCACTTTTCTTCTCCAAATATTTGATTTGCCAATGACAATAATGCATTGTTTACACGTATTATTTTTTGTTGTTGTACAACTAATGGTAAACTTTCTTTCGTTTGATATTGTTCTATGGTTTTATGATTTTGTTTTGTATTTGGCTGAAAATAGATAAAAATTTTAAATATATTAATTTCTTCAAAATTAATTTAACACTCCCACTGACATATCAATATTTAATAATAAATATACAATAACTACTTACAATTTTAATGCATGATGGATAATCATTTATATTTGTTGACATTTTTTTTTTATGGAATGATATTTCAGATATTTCAAAATACAATGTTTTTTTGCTTAGATGGTAAGGAAGAAAAAGTTGTATATAGCGCGCCTCGCGGCAGTGAAGAGACTTGACGTTTGTATGATTTATGTCATGAAAGGTTAAGTTAGAATTCCTTAAATTTTTACAGCGTTTACGTTTTTATCTATATTTTCTTACACATTCAATTTATTAACGTGATATTTAATATAAAATTAATATGTTTGGGAATAAGAAACATAATTTACCACCTAGACCTAATTTTCCGAATCCTGAGCATATGTTAGAAGATCTTTCCAACGCATCGGCGGATGATGTTGCATTTAAAGTAGTGAATAAAGGTATTATTAAATAAAAATTAGAAAAATTATTGAAATATAAATAATTTTTGAAAGTATGTTTTTTTATTAAGTTTAAATAAATATTAAGAAAAAAAAAAATTTCAGATGAAATCGAAACAGAAAATTTATATATTTTGTCTAATGACGATAATTCCGAGGACATTTACAAAAAAGTAAAAATTTATTTGAACGTTAAAGAACAATTGAAACAATTGGGAACAATTTTAAAAAGAGAACAAGAACAATTACAAACGGATAACGAAGAAATAAGAGCACTTGCAGATAGCATCAGAAAACAGGCACAAGCTGCTCTTATAACGTGATATGTGTCCTCTATTAATAAAATAATTTATAGACTGCAAATATATTTTATTATCTATATCAAATGTAAACTAATTATTTAATTAAAAATTATTTTTATTAGAGCATCAAATTATATAAGCCATAATTTATTGTATACAGAAAAGTAAAATCTTTTACAATATAATATAGTTATAGACATTATAACTATGAATTGTAAAGAAACTTTGACTTATGAATAAGATGCGTCAAATATTGTGTATTTTATAATTCTACATATGAATGTAAATACATTTCGCTGCTAAATATTGTGCGATTATTGTAAATAAGGCACTATTTGTTCTTTTAATATGTATAAAAGACAATGATACGTAGTAATTAATTAAACTTTTAAATATTATTTGTATTCGTTTCGAATAGTCATAAATTATAAAATTTAATTTATATTATTTTTTATCATAGTAAACAATTTTTATAGAGCTATCGATTGTATTAGATAACATTTTATTTTGGAATTTTTGTTTTCCCTTATTGTATGTATAATAAATATTTATATACTGTTTCGTATATCTTCAGAATTTTTGTAAAATAATTTTCATTGTGTTTTATAGATTTGTATCTCTAGTAATTATTGTTTATTACATGCGACACTTCAATATGTATCCTTGTGATATTATAAACTGCTAATAGTTCTATCATTTTCCTATATTGAAATATGAAAATTTATTTTAAAGTGCTTTTGATCAATGTCCTCCTTATTGTCTTTCTACTAAATCATTGAATATATTCATTTTATAAATATTTTCAAATTGTGTTCTTATTAAATATCATGATAATTCTGTTGGGTGCTTATACCTTACTTAGGTATATCAATTGGAATGTATATATAAAAATGGAATAATTAGCATAAAAAGTGATAAAAAAAATCAGTGAGTTGGTAATACATCAAATCGAACCATAGGATCATTGAGATAAGCACACCATGTGAAACCAGGTGGATATCCTGAAAAAGTCATGCATACTTTGTATTAGTTTGATACACTGTATATAATATCATGTAAGTTATATTAAATGTTCAAATGGATTAAACATTAATAAACTATTATTTGTTACTAATATTAATAGAGTTATCAAAAGGTCTATTAAGATTTGCTTTATTTATTTTAAAGCTAAAAAAAAAGTTAAAAACATTCATAAAGTTACTGCATAAACTATTACTTAAGATTATTTAATGTAACTGATAATTTTGTATGTAATATATATACAGGTAATTAGCACTAAAAATACATATACAATACTTACGTAATACCATACATTTAATAGTTTTTATAAAGTTTTGATTCAATGACGAGATATAGCAGGAAGTTCCACCACCTTTTGTCCAGCTGCATGCGGTAATTAATTATATGTTAATTACATAATAAGATTGTTTCTTTTCTTTTTAGAAAAATTAATTCAGTAAGCAAAAATAAATATAAATAAACATGTTTAAAGAGCAATAAAATAGCATAGATAAATATTAGTCATTTAAAAGATGTAGGCTGTGTTAAAAATGAAATTTAGCACTTATTTAAACATTCAATATAATAATATATTTTTTTTCTATATAGGAATACAATAGCATAGAAGAAGAAATACACACGCGTATATTTTTCAAGTATAAAACACGCGCACGCAAAATGTTATAAATATATAACGTTTCGAATTAGGAAATGATTTTTTGCTCTTACGTAACAAAATATTTCTTTTTTGTGCTTTCTCATATATGGCGTAGTTGAAAATACATACCCACATATGTATATGTGTGTTTTCAGTTTTAAGTACTTGAACCTTAGAGAAATATATATATGTATATTTCTTCATGATTTAAATAAACGATTTGTTCTCAAAGAAAAACATTCATGTTACGTTGTGCCATTATAATTAATAATAAAAATCAATTATCCAACTGAGAGCATCGTATGTATATAAAGATACGATGAATTATGCAATAGAACAAACTATATATATGCTATTTTTTATTTTTAGAGATGTAGAAAAACATAGAAATAAAAGAAATATATAAAAATATGCATCTTTCTTCTATCCATGCCTGATGGTAACATATGTGTAGCTTGACTCGGTTGCAATGCTCATCGTACGTACACACGAAAGTCGCACGCACGCACGCACAGACACAAATAACAATTTTTATAACAATGTGTAAAAATGATTTATATATATCCTATTGTATAAAAATTAAACAATTCTGTTTAAAATTCAATTTTATGAAATTCAATATAGATATTATCTATAACTGTTTTATAGATTTTTTCATATGTATAATTATGATCTTATATTAATCAATAATTTTCACTTTTAGGACGGAAACAATAAACATAAATTTTAATCTTTGTTTATATATTGAAATATACTTAAGTAAATTTTATAATTTTAATCTACTATTCTCATAGTTCATATCGATATAGATAAAACTTAATGTTCTTAAGCTTATTCGGGAATGATTTGGCTATAATTTTCCCTTAAAAAGAACATGAGTTTACTTAATCATTATAGATATTTTATATTACAATATTCTCTTTTATTTTTCGTTAAATAATTCAATTTAACGTAAATAATGTGCTTGTATATTTATGAAATTCTAAATCAATTTAACTTTTTGATTTCAATATTGTAACAAAGAGTAATTAAAAGTATATATTAAAGAAAATTAAAATAAAACAATTTTTTTTAATTAAAAATAGCGAATGAATACTATTATATATATATATATTTAAAAATAATAAGGTAAAATCAAATTAAAATTCTGCACGAAAATCAGTCTTAGACAAAATGTAAAATATCTCTTTATATAAAATTCTTGTAACTTCTTAAATATTTACCATCATTGAATGATCAATATGTTATTATCGTAATAAACATTAAAATATATGAGTTAACATATACTTATACAATATATTAATATGGCAAATACTATAATGGCTTATAATTTTTGCTAATATATTTATGAAACAACAAATTATATGTAATGAATACATATATATTTGTAGTAAGAGACAAGAGCAAGTACATTATCAATAAGTAAATAAAACATTTTTGTTCAATAAATAACAGGAAACTAATTTAATAACTACAAAAAAGACAATTTTTTAAAACAAAATGTTTAAAAAATATCAAATCTAAATAATATTTTAGTATATTGATCTTTTATGTGAGTAAATGATATAAAAATATTTTAATTTTTAATATATTTTGCTTTATGTGTTATTGAACACATTATAGCCATTAAGAATTCAAGCATATAATCCTTAATGATTATTGATAATAAATGGCAATTATATATCGTACTATATTATTCTATGATGATAAATTTATTATGTGATATGAGATATCTTATTATTATTAATAAGAAAAATATATAGCGAAAGTAATATAGATTGGATTATAACTGATAGAGAAATAACACTTTGAAAGATCAATTTAATGCACTTGATAAAATATAGCTTTAAGTATTTTTCTTCAGGTGCATTATGACATTTTTAATATCTATTGCGGTGATTACCTAAAATTAAGATCTGGTATAAAAAAAAACCTTGATAACGTTAACTTGCCTCTAGGTTTGTATTTTAGATGATCCTCAATGAATTGACAAGGACAACGGGCGGAGACGCAGTGACGTGGTGGTACAGAAAGGCCTGTGATGCTTCTATTACGATCCTGTGAGTCTATAACCAAATCAAGTCTGCGACGCACAAAGTGACGTGCCCATCGAGAAGCATACCTCAGCAACAGCAACTCCGCCCGTTCCTGCCAACACATACTATCATCATTCAGTATTCAGATCGGCATTTGATTTATTGACATAATAATCTTCAGTTTATATCCTAAAAAGTACTTTTTTTTCAAACATGGCAGAGTTATACTTCTTTGTATAAAGTGTAAAACAATATAGGGGAAAACAAAAAATGCCATTTAATATAAATTAATTTTCATATTGCAACATGAAAATATAAAATGAAAAATAAGTATTCATTCGCTATTTTATAACTCAAATATTTTAAATCATTTATCTTTTTTCTGAAAAAAAAAGAACAAAAATAATAATGATGAAAAAATTCTTATTTGATTAATTAATTAATAATTTTTAGAGTAAAATGTATATCAACAACTTAATTTGTTAATTTGTTAAAAGAGTTAGTATACTTATATACTATATAAGTACTATGTAAAATTATACGGAATATTCGTACCATTTTATTTATTAAGTTCTTATTTTCTTCCAAATTTATAATCTTGGAAGTTATATCATACTAATTGTATTAACTTTTACTTGATTTTAACGTTTTCTTAATTAAAAATGTATTACCATTACCAAAATATATATTATATTAGTTATTATTAATTAGTTATGAATTGTTTTAAGGTAACACAAATTGCATTGTTCATTGTTTGTATACAAATAGCATATTATACCTCAAATGTAATCGTATAAGTATAATTACTTTTTATGACAATATTTTTTCATTCTCCATATAGAAATAGTAAAACTGTTATGTTTGTAAAAAATATCAAATCCTAACTGCTATAGTTGTCTACAAGACATAAATCTAGATATTTAAGAATGATTTAAATACCAAAAAAATTATTTAAAAATAAACTACCTGCATAATATCTGTTTTATAATATGTTATGATACTATTTTACTGCACATGTACAGAGGTCGTAAGAGTTATTATTTTGATATCATCGTCAATACAAATGAAGAGCTAAATAAAAACAAAACGTAGATTTTATAAAAAATCTATGATAAAGTAATGTATAATTCAGAATAATGAATGAAATTCTTATTTGTAATATAAATTAAAAAATGTCTTTGTAATGCAGGTAAACATATATGTATATATGTGTGCACGTATATAGATATATATATATATACGTGCACACGCTCTACTGTGCATTTAACTTTATAACTTTATAAATTCTTATAATAACTATTGTGCATAAGTACATGTGCATAAGTTTATTATCCTCATATGCCCCTATCCCTTAAAAAACTACTCCATCTAGGACAAAAATCTCTGCCCTGTATACGTGGCTTGTTACGCAACCATTCTTCAACATATTGACATGGACACAAAGCAGATGCAATATGACGTGGGGAAGAAGGATTTCCATCTTCATCGACCGTCCAATCCAGACGTCGACGTAAATAATCCTTTGCCCAACGTTGCACGTAACGGCATAATACTTGTTCACTTTTACCCTAGTATTTTATTTTAATTTATAGTACTACACATATAATATTGAAAACTATTAAATCAATATTTGTGTGTGAAGAAATTAACTCATCAAATTTATATTTTAACTCTATCATAGTTTAATAATTATTTTTGAAATTCAAGAGTATTTATAAAATAAGAAAATGTATAATTTACCTGTTTCCGGGAAATTCGAGTTGTTGTACTGCCTTGTATTACAATATCACTATCATCAATATCCATTCGTTGCTGTAACTCTCTTTTACGCTGTGTATCATTTTCGTTACTTCTAATTGTTCTTCCTTCACATTCTTCACGTTCTATCACCTCTTGGAGTTTTTTCTAATAAAATTATTTTTCTATTACTGCTAGCAAATATATATATAAACATATCTATAACAGTTATTACTTATAATAATAATGAAAGACACTTACTATGCAGTCTGTAGTATCAAAATATATGAAACAGAGATTAACTTTATGGCAGGATATTTTTCCTCTGTCATCCAATCCAAGTAATATCTTATGTCGTAATAAATGCTTATTAACTTGTGCCATACACTTTTCCAGATTATGATTCAATTTTATTTTAATAAACATGCAAAAAAAGATTGCAGCTGCATTCAGGACTAGCCACATGACGCCAAGCCCAAACAATGTAAGGCCAGTTACTCCAGAAAAGAGCAAACCAAGCAATACGACAAATGCAGTAAATATCCAAAGGACAAGTATTCTTTTATAGCATACATTATACATATTGAAACGTACATCGTTTACAAGCAATTCCATTATATGCACATAGTCCTCGACAGTAAGCTGCAGTATATATGTGTACATATATATCAATTTGTTTTTCGATATTTTTTATCGTATAACAGTAATTTAAAAAAGAAGTTACTATAATATTTACCGTTAATCCTTGTGCCATTAATTCCTCTGGAACTAATTCTGGTCTAAATTTAGCTGGAGTTATCCAAGGCCATCTGGTATTAACTGGTAAAAGTGTAACAATAGTATCACCATTTGCAAATCCTTGTCTAATGTTTCCAATGGGTGTACTTATAACATTACTAGGATTATTCCTGCCATTAGATACATCTCGCAAATCCACTGTTTTTAAAGAAGCACTTTTTGGATCTGTAGTTTTAATATCGGACGGAACATTAAGATCTGTACTCTCAGAGACAATGGATCGACTTAATCCTGATCTATCTAAATTAATTTGGACGGATTCTGTTGCTATCACAGCACCACTATATTCATTATTTGTTTTATTTATCACTTCTAAATTTTCAACCGTTTTTCCAATCTTATCAACATTTATTGTAACAGATTCTGGCTTTATCACTGCTGGAGTATTTTTTTGCACTTTATTTACATATTTTGATTCATCTTTAGACACTGTTTCGCATGGTTCTACTTCTTCTTCAAATTGGACCCAGTTTTTTGTTTTGGAAGTGATATCAGAAGGACTGGCTTCTGATACATGATCAGTTGTATCTTGGGAACTCATGTTTATAATAAAAGTAATTGGATTTAATTAAAATAATACTTGTGTCATCCAACTTTTTATTTATCTTATTTTTAGAATTATTAGTATATTTCCCAGGTTTTTGACAATATAGGACTCTTCTTCTAATCTGTAAGTAGACAATTAAAGAATGAAATAATATCATAAAATTTTGATAAATAATGGACAATAAAAACATAGTTTTCATCTTTCAACGTCAACTTGATAAATCTTAACGCAAATAAGCTAATGATTAATAGGTAAATAAAAAATCGTTAATTAACGTACGTTTTATCAAAAAATTATTTTACTACGCAATAATGCGTGACTGGATAATAAACGTTAAAGAATAAGACGAGCCTTAATACATTGTTAAAATATATTCGTCATTATACAAATTAAAAAAAAAAAAATAGAGGGAAAAAATTTTTAAATATTAAAAAAAAAAAAGCAAACAAACATACATGAAGAAAAAAAAGCACTAATTTTAAGCTAGTACAAATTGACATATGTTCATAATATGAACATTTAAAAAAAAATTAACGACCACAATGATTATTTCTCAATTATAAAACTAATGATATATTAGGCATATATCTATATACATATTATTAACATTTAAATGTTAAAAATAAAATATGAACCGAAATGAAAGAAAACTGGTACATTTTTCGAGACATTTGTGTGTTTGCCTATATGGAAATTCCTTCTACACTTTTTTTTTTCCTTTCTTTCCATTTATACAAATCCTTGGTAATAATAATTCTACGATTTTTCTTCGAATAATATTACAATTGTGAATTACAGGATTATTTTTTGAAACGTACCTGCTGCGATACAACCTGTCTCATGACCGCGAGGTGAAAAAGTACGTAATGTACGACATCAAGGTATATGACATGGAGGATGAGGTGAGGCTAGGGAGGGGAATAAATAAAGGACACAATACGTAAGCATACGGCCCCACGCTCCCCACTCCATCCCTTCACAGTCATGTTTCCAATGATATGCATATCTTTCTTTTTCACTCTTTCTCTCTCTCTCTCTCTCTCTTTTTTCCTTCTCTGTCTCTCTCTCTCTCTCTCTCTCTCTCTCTCTCTCTCTCTCTCTCTCTCTCTCTCTCCCCCGTTTTCCTCTATACAATTATTCTCCCATCAAACTAGACAACGACAATCAATTGTAATGCATACTAAATTACTTCTTTCCGACAGTATTCTTATAATATCTATCCTTTTTCTTTTTTATTATTCTTTTTGTTTAACTTCATGTTCTCATTCTTACATTATTTTTTTTATTTATATACAAATATAACGACAACGAAAGGTTTTAAATTATTTCAACGATATTTACATTCTTCAGATTAATCTTCATTCAAAAAAAAATTCTTGAACAGATCAATCCAATACAGTAATAATGATATTGCAATCGATCTAAGATAAGATTTTTTTCTATTGGTTAATTGATTATTATACAATTTTAAGTCTATTAATAAAAATATGATAACGATATGCATATATATGTATATTAATAACGATTTATTATTATTATTATTATTATTATTACTTTGATAAAAAAGAAATCTACGTCGATAAAAGATTCTTCTTTTGTGATAAGAACGATGTAAATATTATACGTTCTACTAAATTAAATCGCATAATCTTATTTATCTTGTTTGATTGTGTGATTCATAAAAAAAATTTTTGTAGATCGAAATTTAGATCAAATTTGCATATTTTTTTTTTATATAACCTAAAAATTATCTATTCTTATGAATATGAATCGGAATGTAGTGTTTGACAATGGTTGATTACTTTTAATCGATTAACATTTATTTTAGAGTAAAATGATAAAAAAGTAAGAAATCTTTTACGCATAATAGACATATAAAATTAATTCAAATAATAAACTAACAAAATATATTAATTTCTAAATATATATATGTATATATATATATATGTTTGTATATGTGTACTTGTTTATGTTTATATAATTTATTAGCAAAATTTATTTATTGATTTATTAAATTATAAATGAAGCAAGAAATTTCTATTTGTCCAATCTGAAATAAAGTATGTCCAAATAAACCAATACCGTGAGAGTAAATACAAATTCATACGCGCATGCGCAATACCTGTTGATCCGAATGTATACTGTATTATAATAACTGATAAGTACAATAATTATACGTCTTCGATTTCAAGTCAGTCAAATGATTCTTTAATAATGTGCAATATTCTAAATAATAAAATATTTTGTAGTAAATTAAAGACACAATTATAGAAGAATAATATAAATAATATTATTGCATAATTCATTAATTATAAAAAGTTATTAAATTTGCTAATAACATTGTTTTATTATTACTAATGATTTACGAATGTCAATATCATACTAATTTTATACAAATGGTTATTTAATAATAATAAAGAAAGCTAGGTGTTATTGATTATGACAAACGAAAATTACTTTTGAAATGTAAACAGATCTTATATAATTGCAATAATGAAAGAGTTTGTGTAAATGTTAGCAATGGCAATATATTATAGACAAATGATTCTTAATGCGTCGCGACTGGTGGGAAAGCATATAAAATTAAATAATAATTTAAGAACTAATATACCAATATTTACTTATAGTCTTCCTATTAAAAATTTCAAATATTTATATGAATCAAGGAATAGAAGTTATAATAACAATAATAAGAATGTTAACATAACTCATTATCATTTTCTTTTAAGTAGTCTATTTTTTGGTTTTTTTAAACTTAATGAAGAAGATGAAGAAATTTCAGAACTTATTATGACAATTAAACGCTCAATATTATCAATGCAGGTTAAATATAATAAAATAATGTATTGATACATATAACATCATCATATTATACTTTTAATAATATTTTTATTTTTCTTGTAGAGAAACGAATTTAAAAAGGCAGAACAAATGTTACATATTGCTTTGAGACAAGCTCAGGCTTTACAAAATCAGAATGCTATTACTTACATTTATGATTTGATGGCTAATGTTGCATTTGAGACTAAACAATTGAAAAAAGCAGAAACTCTATTTTTGTTGGTTTTGGAAAGATTATTATCCAATGGCGTGACACAAGATGATTTGAAAGTCATACATATTAGTTTAAAGTTAGCAAATATATATGAGCAAATAGGAGATATAGAGTAAGCATGTTCTTTTGATTTGACTAACATTTGAAAAATATTCAATTTTGTTACGGAACGAATAAAAAATTTTTACAGAAAAGCTGAGACTGGTTATAAATTTTGTTTGAAAAATGTACAAATTCATGTAGATAATAATCCTGAGGATGAAAATATATTAATATTATTGGCTATGACTTATGATTGGTATGCACAAATGCTTTTTTCTCAAGGAAAATATACAAATGCTCATGAATACTTTGAACAATCTTATAACTTGTGTATTAAAGTAAATGGTACAGAGCACGAGCAAACAGTGAATCTACTTAATTATTTAGGGACTGTAAGTTGCAAAATGGAAGAATATGATAAAGCAATTGAATATCTAACTACTGCTATACAAATAGGTAAATTATTGAACATATGAGCATGTGTAGGTTTACTTATTTTAATTAAAGGATTATAATATTAATTTAATTCTTCTAGGGAAATCATTGCCAGATATGGTTCATTTAGGTTCAGTTCATATTAATTTAGGAGATGTCTATTTAAAAAAAGGTTTATATTTTGAAGCAAAGAAAGCTTGCAATGAAGGTCGAAAAATAGCTAAAAATAGAGAGGATGAGAAATCTCTAATAGAAGCTAATAAATGTCTTGACGATATAAAGAAATTAATGTGATTATAATTAATATTATTTTAAAAGAAATCAATGTTATCTTATAAAAGTTATATAAAATTTGTACAAGGACAACGATGTAAATAATGAAAAATAGAAACAATTATTATGTTTATCCAAGAGAACTTTAATTCTATTAGTGTTAGATTAAATGTTCTATTCTATCTTTGTAACTATAATATTTATTAGACTTACTTTTAATCATTATATAATATAATCTAAAATGTGTGTGAAAGAAAGTAACGTTTGAATATCTTAATTATTCCACAATCAGAAAAATACAACAAAAGTTAAAGTAAAATATTTTTCTACTTTACAATTTTAATTTCTATAATTTGTATATATTTAAATACAATATGTCGCAAAGAAATTCTGTTAATTTCTCGTATAATATTTAAAAATATCTATATCTAATTAAATATTTGAGGTACAATTTTTAATCTAACAATTCTACAAATTTGTCAATATTACTTAATCTATCAATGTAGTTGAATAATATATAAAAGTACCTGAATACGCTTCGTACAATTAATTCTTCATTCTGTTTATTGCATGCAACTCGGGAGATACATAATTTATTTGTAAGGATTGCAAATGATAAAATGACGGAATGAAAAATTTCAATAAAAAATGTTAATTATAATACGTTACACAGAGGTCTATTTTTAAATACAATATATTACAGAGAAACACACAATTATAATTTATTGTTATTAATATTATATCTATCATATTATAGTTATCTTAAAAGTATTTCTATTATTATTATTATTATTATTATTATTATTATTATTATTATCAGTATCATATTAATATTATTATTACTATTATTATTAATATTATGATTATTATTAATATTATTATTATTATTCTTATTATTCTTATTATTCTTATTATTCTTCTTCTAATTATTTTTATTATTATTTTTATTATTATTCTTTCTGTAGTTGTTAACATATGCTGACCTTAATGAATTGAATATGTAAGGTAGCACAAAAAATATGTAACGGGAGATTAATGTTGCTGCATGTTTATAAGAACAGCTTCATCAATTATTATATTAATCTCCAGTACCTGTGCAACAGTAACTGTGATATCGGTAATAAATAGTTAACATAGGGATAAATATTACGCTACCGCGGCAGTGTGCTTCCTGGATTTTGGGTAAGGGGCTTTTATCCTCTAATTATCAGGACTATATCAACTAATATTCTACAGATAGACCCCTTTCCACTAACCCAAATTGTTGTATTATCTACTTACTGAAAATCGTATCAATAAGCAGTATGTATATGTAAAATTATTGTTTTAGATAAAAGGTGGTGACATGTTGAATTTATTTTATAACACGACAGCCTACGTTTTGACTTCAGTTTTTCTTTTTTTTTTCTCTCTTTTAAACAGGTGTTTCAATGGTAAAGTGATAAATGCTACAACAAAATTGAACGTGTAATACATACGAGCAAAACTATCTAAAATAATGAGTACAAAAATTGCTCAGTAGTAGAAATGTATATCTTGATTTACACTTCAAACAAATACTTTAGCAAGAGCATCAGCTCCTGCACTTGCGATAAATGGTCTTGATGGGTGGAACGCAACGTCTAAAATACTTTCATCAAATTTCTTCCGATGCGCAGTTATTTCTTGAACACAAGTCTTATTATCCATGTTCCACAATCTTATACTGCAGTCATGACCTAAAAAAAAAAGAAAAAAAAAAAAAAAAAAAAAAAAGAAGAAATAATATTTATGTATTCAAAATATTATTGTGTTTTTACATTAGAAAACAATGGAAGTTAGCAACTTACTTCCTGAAAGTAAATAAAGACCATGAGGATCCACAGCAAGACTAGTAACTGCATCTAGATGTGCAACCATAGCATGAGCAAGAGTTGCAGAACGATGATCATAAAATCGAATATGTCGATCTTCGTGTGCTGCTACAACTAGTGGTAAAGTTGGATGAGCCACAACACGATTTACACCTTTTGTTTCATTGGCTTCTAGTCGAGCTATAACAGCATCAGTCTCAGAATCAAACAACACACAAGCTCCTTCATATGCCACGACTAATTTGTGCGGTTCGTCTCGTATAAAATCAACAGATGTTGGTATCCCATCTATAAATAATTAAAATTATAAATATATTGAAACTATCTAGAAAAATAAAGTGTATGTAATATATTATTAACATATTTGTAAATATATAATATATTATTAACATATTTGAATTACGGACCTTGTTCAGAGGTATAAGTGTTAAGAAGTGGTACTTTGCTCTGAGGACTCCAGAGTTTCACTGTTCCATCAGCACTGATAGATAATAACTGTGAACGAGGCTGATACATACTTAAGCCCCAGATAGCATCCGTATGCCCAGTTAAAGTTTGGCTAAGGACACTTGGATCGTACGAATCATATGGATCTATATTTGCAGATGGAAGTGTCCAACAATGAATCATACCATCTAAACCACCACTATAGCAACGACTTCCAGTGCTATCCATAGCTAAACAAAGAACAGGACCTGTATGGGATCTGAAGGTATATAATGGCTCTACGTCTAGTGAAGCTGACCTAAAAATAATAGAAAAATTATCATTCTGTAATATTCCTTTAAAAATGTATTTACAATTTATTTACACTATGATTTAGTTAATATATATTTAACATACTTTTTGGCTGGTACAGTTTTGTGTAAATTCCACAGCTTTAATGTATGGTCATCACTTGCGGTTATAAGGACAGGATCTGTAGGATGGAAGACGAGTGCTCTAACAGCATCAAAGTGAGAGCGCAATGTATACTTTGCATTCCATGTCTTTCGAAATGTTTCTTTTGTAGTTGTTACCATCTGCATGTAAAAAAGATTATAATAGTAACATAACTAATGAAATTATTCTATTATTACATAATCTAATTGATCACATTAAAATATGTGAACTTACATATGAGTCCTTCCTCTATAACTTTTGATAATTCAAATATCTTACTTATGCAATAAATGTAACAATTTCAAAAGTTCATGTGAAAAAACAAGTAATTTAAATGTTATAACTTACATCGTATGATACTTCTGCTTCATTGTTTACACACAACTGCTCTAACTCTCCCAATTCCAAGGTAGAATCGCCTTCTTCAGTGGGACGCCTTGGATCTGTTTGCAAACCTCTAGGTAATGCGTCTGTATATATAGAATAAAATAGCAAAAATAAATTAAGATCTTTCAATTAGCCTTTTTCGTTTATAACAAAAAAAAAAAAAAATTATAATAAATTTTAATAGTACTAACTCCAGCCTGGTGGTGGCGATTCTTCAGTTTGAGTAAGTAAATTTAGTTGATTTAATACTTCTTCTGCTTCAGCATCTACATCTTCTGTTATAACAAATGATGCCTGAAAATAAAAAAAATTTTATATAATACCTATCTATAATCTTTTATAAAAGTAAAATATTTGCTACAAAAAAATGCTAAATTAGAAAAAAAAAAAAAATAAAATAAAAAATAAAAAATAAAAAATAAAAAATAAAAAATAAAAAATAAAAATAAAAAATAATAATTTGATATTACCTTATTTGACTTAGATTCTATATTTGTGTCATACATTTCATCTTCTACATCTCCTTCACCTTCTTCCATATCCATATCTGTTTGTGGTAAAAACTCAAAACTTGCCATAACAGCTGCTTCTGTATCTAATATCATTGCTTCTGCTATTGAAGAGGGTTGTTGCTGTAATTTCAAAAGGGAAATCAATTATGTTTAATATTAACTGCAAGACATGTAAAAATAAATGTCTGTAAACTTGCCAGAATTTAAAGAAAAGTTTGTGTAGAAGAACGCGTCTAACAAAAACTTTTATTTTAAGAATATACTGTAGTAAATATTAACTTGATGTACAACGATACCTGATGGAATAATAATTTAGGACAACAGTGTGAGTTAACACATATAATGCTATTTACCTCTACCTTTTTTCCTGGAGTTCTTCGCGTATTATTTTTTGCTTTAACAGATGACTCATTTCCATTTAGAGCTGGTGTGTTCATATCATCAGAGTCCGTATTATTATTTAAACCAAGAAGAGATCGTACTCTGTTTGATCTTACATCTATTATCGTGTCAGTATAACCAATTTCTTGTAAATATCTGTAATATAATTGATTTATAATATTTAATCAAAATTGTACTATGCTTATCATATTAGGAATATAACATTTGTTTTGTTTGATATTTATATACTTATCAATGTAGAAAATTATACTTACTGCCTCAATAATTGACGACCCTGTTTCCAGCTAATGTTGCTAACAGACGTAAATGGTGCTTCTCCATCTCCACCTCCACCGCCACCTCCTTCCGTACTAGTGCAAGTACTACCCTCTTCATATAGAGGTGGCTTGACATCTCCTTGGATGACCAAGTCAGTTCCATATTTTAATTTGTGATACCTTGCTCTAAATATATAACATTATTTTATATTAGTATTAAAATAAACAAAAGTATATTGATTTCATTCATATGGAAAATACTATCGAAACTTATATAAAAAGGTAGATATAAAAAAATCTTTTATTTAACATAGTTTAATTTGATTAACTTACCGCTCTTGCTTTAATGCATATTCCAACATTTTTATTCTCCTTACTAGGTCATTTTTCAAATTTTCCTGTCCTTTTCTTTCGCCTTGTAAAAAAGCTATCCTAGCCTATAAAAAAATATTAATTGAATAAGCATGTTACTATTGTTAATAAAATACATAATATCTTTTGTTTCATCTCAAGTAATCAACAATAACACTTGTGTGTTAATTATTCTTATCTATCAAGTAACTTTCTATAGTTATTTTTATACTGCTTTGATATAAACTTTTATAGCTTCAAAGACTTTTACTCCCTTTCCAGCCCCCTATTATTTCTTTTCTATACATCCCTTTCTGTCTCTGTCTCTTTCTCTTTCTCTATCTATCTTTCTCTGTTTCTATCTTCCTTTATCTCTGCTCATTAAAATCTTCCTTAATCTTTCTAATATCTCATTAAGCCCAAGTTAATGAGTCTCACGTGCGGTATATATGAGAATAAATGAAAATTAAAAATACAAACTCTAGAAATATTGATAAATATTATTTCATTCCAAGATTTGTACATCATTACAAAGTTTTTTACTTCCTTAAGTACAAAGAGGTAACAAAAATATTACAGAAAAAAATTGTTTAAAAAATTTCACTTTCCAAGAAAATAGAAAAAAAGAATATATCAAAATTATAAAAAAATTCGAAAAGAGTTATACTATAGCGGATCTTTGTGTACTATACTTCTTTATGTCCTGTCATATGACATGTGAAGTGATACTAAATTCGTAATAGTATAGTAAATAGTATGTCAATGACAATTTCTCATTGAAATAAATCAAGAAACGTTTACCTGAAACTCAGCTCTGTCAAGTTCCCACTGTGATCTTTCGAGTTCAAAACGAGCCCATTCGTGTTGAATGAAATGCAGAATACCAGGCATGGAGTATTGTGGTCTCTGATCTTTGGCATCACCATTACTGCCATTGTCATTGCCTTGATGCTTATTATTAGTGAGCGAAACGTTAGCACTACCAGATAATTGACCGTTGTGATTTTGCGACGCAGAACTGGAGTTCTCCTCCATCGTGGAACCACAAAACTGGCTGGGTACCTTCATTTCATGAAACGGCAGCCATTACAGCATCTCCTCTTTCCTCTAGAGCCCAAAGAGTGCTCTTCGGTCGGATAATATGTTTCGATCGAGTTTGAGAATAAGAAGTAATTATTACGCATGCGGCGGTGAAGGCAGCAGCCGATGTGCGGCCAAATTATAGCGATCTCTCTCTCTTTCCTCTCCCTCTCTCTCTGTCTCTCTCTCAATCTGTCTCTCTCTCTCTCTCTCTCTTTCTCTCTATCTCTTCTTATACTTCTAATACTTCTCTACTCTTCTATTCTTTCTTCTTTTGTTTTATTCACGTTCACGAATAAAACATTGCGCACTTTGTCGTTTGATGATTTAATCGTATCGACATTGGTAATAATTATTTTTCAAGGTAGTCTCTTCTATTTATCTATTTATGTATTTCCGTGTTGATGAGCCGCGCGGTTTTCACCGTGAGAGATCCGTGTATGCACATCACTTGGAAAACATGGGTGCGTACTCTCTCTCTCTCTCTCTCTCTCTCTTTCTCTCGACGAGAAGAATGATCACAAGTGACATGCAGCTAAGCTTTCAGCCAATCACCGATTCAAATGAATTACATGAGAAAGGATGTTCTGATTGGTTCAAAGATTTCACGAACGTGCCATTGACCAACCAATTGAAATATATGTTCAATACTTCACGTCGTTTGCCTTGATCGTAAAGAAAGATAAATATATATATATATATATATATATATACACATATATATATACACACACATCAGATATATATATATATATGTATATTGAAAACTAGAGGAAGAGAGATAGAGCGAAGAGAAGCATAACGAGGATGAAAATTTCCGAAGTATTCGGAAGTTAATGAAGTTCGCGGGTGCAACAGTGCGCACGCATGCGCATGTCGCGCTCTATTTGTTATCGCGCGTTATCATTTACATTCACCGCCAATTTTAACATACACATACATATATACATACATATATACATATACACGCGCGCGCGTGTATACGAGTAAGTTACTAAACAAATAAGTTTATCATTATTTGATTATTAAACGCGAAAATACTGTTTAATATTTGATTGATGATTATTATCTGTTATTTATATTAGGTACTTGGTTATTACAAGTCAAGTAGTAAAAGATTATACACAATTTTTTATTTCTTTTATCTGTAATAAATGATAAATTGTAAATTGATAACATCATTATGTTATATTTAATTTTTCTTTTTGTTTTCTTTTTTCTTCTTTTTTCTTCGTATCTAATATACAAATAATAATTAGGTTTTTGAACTGAAAACAAGCTCATGTGTTCTTACAAACAGTTCACCTAAGTGATTATAATAGAACAAAGTAATTTATGCGACATTTATTAATATCGTTTTTACTGAACAACTGTAGCGCGTTCATGACTGTCCTTTGCAGCATATTATTACAAATTTGGAAATCGCGGCAGTAGTATAATTTTGTTATAGAATGGGTGTAACAGTTTATGGTACAACTTTGAAAAAATATAGTTGTTCTGCCTGAAAGTGTAACTGACAGTACAAGAGATTCATACAAGATATCATTTATAACTGAACAATTAATATTCTATTCTTTTTTGATATTTCAAAATTAAAGAGAATCAATTTATAATAAATTAAAATATTATAGCTCATCGAATTTTTAATGAACATAATGGATCGTATTCAAATATATAATCGGAAAATAATTCATTTGTTGTAATGTTTGAAATGTCAGTAATACTTTTAGGCCAACATTAAATCCTTATAAGACATATATAATAATTTTTTGGTGTTCAGTATTTACTATTAACAATAGTTCTCACGGTGGACCAAAGATTAAGAGAAAAAGAAGATATAAACACCTACCTTCCAAACTGGCGATTAAATTAATACAGTTTTACTGATCAAAATGGAAATGCAGAGTTTACAGATTCTTTTTCTCATTCTACATTGTAATTTCTAATTTTTTCCACACAAGAGGTCTTAAATAGGACTTTGATCTCTTTATATACTATGGCATTTTGACTGAAGATAATTGTGTATACAAAACACATCTACAATAAAATACCACATTCAATTACTTGCATCAACGTGAAAAAATAAGCCTAAGAAACGAAAGATATATAAAATCTGTTTGCTCTCTCTTAACCATATATTAATAAATACACATAGCTCATGCTGATAAATATTTTGTACAATTTGCCCATGTATTTGCATGGATATATAATTAAACCTGAAGATATATATTTTTTGTTCACTTTGAAAGGCTGTTAAATTTTTGTATAAAAGATTACATGAATGTGGTATAAGTTACAGAAATGAGTAAGTAAGTACTGAAAACTTTCTCTTTTATATGTACAATGATGTCTTTGTATAATGCACAGTTTGGATATTGATAAGAAAGTACATTTTAACAAAAAAAAAATGCAATTAATCTTGCACACAATCTTGTTACCTATTATTACATTGTAGAAAATTCTCGTAACTCCAAAGTTTTGTATCTGTATCTTAATATTATTGTTGCATTGATACTACGAACCACAATATTACAATTTAACAACCTCGAATATTTGATATGCATCTAAGCATATAGGTTCATATGTAAAACATCTTATGATCACACTTCATATTTTGATGTGATGCTTAGATACAGATTTTGTGTGATATTTATATACATAATTTATGCATATCTCCTGGTAAAAAACTGAAAATCAAGAATGTATTATTATTGGTTGTGCAATTTGAACGCAGATGCAAGTTTTGGCCGATTATAGGATAGATACAATATCAACTATTTAACGCAGACTTCTTCTACTTTTATCATTAAAGAAACATAAATCTTTATTGTTAAAACAATATCATCTAATGTTTCAACGTGCATTAAATCCTAAAGATTTATAGGAATTCCGATCAAATTTTTACGCTTTTATATCATGCAACTGAAATAAAAATTAGTAGATAATATCGCAAAGCTGATGTACTGTATAATCACATGTAAGAAAAATAAAACGAGATACGCTCGATGTACACTTTACGAGTTGTAAACATGTGAATTTAAGTCAAAAAATGTAAAAAACACATGAAAAGTATTTGTTTTAAACAAATAGTATTTACAATAAATTTACACGATATGTTACAGTCTTTTCTTTGGTAGTGAACCAAAAGCTGATATAACAGTTGCCTTCGTACCGGTTGCAGAGGACGTTAACGTGGTCAAAGTTGGTTGAGACAATAAAACTGTGGGTTTTACCGATACAGTGGCACCAGTTGCCACTTGATCCCACTTACTTTTTCTCTTTTTAGCATCCTCTTCTGCTGTACTGGAAGAATTATTTGGTCGTTTTGCAGTACCTGACACTATTTCGATTTTTGTTTTTTCCTTTCTAGCTCTTTCAAGTTTGTCCATTTCCGCTTTTTGTACCATGGCCAATTCCTCATAATAAGAATCCCTGCCCCATTTAAATGGATCAAATCTGTCTGGAGGATAATTTGTACCCAGTTCGTTGATGCTACAAAACTGAATTAATTTTTCATAAATGGATGGATTTCTAAAGTCTTTCCTTTGTTGTATGACTTTATTCATATCTAAACCGCCACTCTCCATTTTCCTAAAAAGTTTTGTTATTTTTTCTTGTAATTCCGGTGGACATTGACCTGGCGGCTCAGGTGGTATTATAACTCCATAAGGATCTGTTTCTCCATCTGAAACTAATTCTCCCTGACACGAGGGAGACTGCTCGGTAGTCAAGGAAGGCCTTCCATTCTCTGAAGGCTGTTCCTCAACCACCATCGGCACAGCTCCTTCATCGTCGGAAACTATTGCATCATCAAAATATGAAACCAATCTCTGCACCTTCGATGTTACATCAGTTACTAAGGTGGGCGCGTTCGGCAAGTTGCTATTAGACTTGCCACCAACACTGGAAGCAACGTTGGGACTATTTGAGGCTGATCTGCCAGATTTGGGACTGGTGAGAGCCTGGGGCTGACCGACTTGGGCATTATGCGGGGCGGCCCCCTGGGGAGTGTTCGAATTCTCCTGAAGGTCGTCTTCCACCCCGTCTTCGCCCTCCGAGTCGGTATAGGTGGCCGTGAGAGATGCCAGAGCAACACTTTGTACAGACATGGTTAGTTGGCTTTGAGTGTCCGCCGTACTACCAAGCAATATTTTGTGTTGGAACTCACCGGTGTAGCGTCGTGTTGTTTGATGTAGGGCTTAAAAGCATGTACAGCTATCGTGAATAAATGCGCCCCAACATATACTGGAATGTTAATCTGTAAATTAAAATATCAAAAATTATTCAAACGAGATATTATCAAACATCTGAAGAAAAAAAATAATACAAAATAAATAAATCGACTAATTTTACTGTCATAAGTAGTAAATTACAAAAGTTATCTACCAACTAATTATATACGTATAAGATACGATTGACAACACACATTAGGTTAAGTTACTTATTCTCGAAACTTTTTAACTAAAACTAACCTGAATTCGAGAGTCCACAGGCACCTTTGTTACGCTATATTCATAATTTTATACATTATGTAGCATTCCTTTCAAATATTGATAGTGAGAATTCATTAATTAATTCCACAAATACTATCAACGCGTAACTTGAGAAACTTCGCTTTGTTGCAAAATCTGAAGCGTACATGCGCAGGAAATGATTATTCCACTAGTGACTACGCAACCAATAATATGAAGTCTTTTTCTATCACGTGGCCACAACACATCTGTACAAAACATACATTATAACCAGGTTAAAATAATGCAGAATTAGAATTTTATATCAATTTTTAAGAATGAGATACTACTTCGAGACAAGTGTGTTGATCGAAAC
The DNA here is from genome assembly GCF_912470025.1 of Vespa velutina. Taxonomy (NCBI): domain Eukaryota; kingdom Metazoa; phylum Arthropoda; class Insecta; order Hymenoptera; family Vespidae; genus Vespa; species Vespa velutina. The sequence continues at coordinate 1,537,560 of NC_062204.1, read as the reverse complement.
ACTCCTAAGTAATAAATATGTATCTAAAATTTTGTCAGATATAGCAAAGGTATATTCAGGATACATTAATGGCGCATTATAGAGGTACCCCCCACCAGTTTGCCGAGTCTTCCTTTCTATAGATCTTTCTTTTGTATATTTCTGTTCTTTTGAAAAATAATCACATTCACATTAGATGAAAGAGAGAGAGATAGAAAGAAACGGCGAATTAGTCATTATTCCAAGTTTATAACATTTATTTCTACAATAATGCTTTAGTATATTTCTATTTCAAATGATCGTTTAACACAAACAACTCTATCGTAAATGATTCAATAATACCTTTGAATTAAGCCGATTCTATTTAATGGTTTGACTTCAATCACGAATTTTCTTATTGTATTGTTTTATTATAGTAGTAAATATTTTGTTTATATCCAATGACATTTTCCATTATACAGGTTAGGGAATCTCTATCATGTGCCATTAATACACACACATGTAAGATACCAGAGAGTAATAACAGCGTAAACGTGCAGGAGCGTTACAAAATACTGGCGTCATAAGGGTATCTGTATAATGTTGATAATGCAGATATATTATATCATAATTTTGATATTCGTTAGAAAGAAAAAAAATTTTATGTTAATCAGATAATTTACTTTAAACGAAAATTATATATTTTCTGACATATATATATATATACACATACACATATATATACAGCAATATTATACCAAATACTTATAATTAAATTCTATTAAAAATAGAGAAAAAGAAATGTTGAGACTAAAGAATAATTAAATAAATAAAAATAATAAATAAAAAATTTTAGATAAGGTCTTGTTAGAATGAATAAAATATAATTTTTCTTTAATATATCTTCCATTATCTATCAAATACATTGTTATGTAATATTGTATGTAGAAATTTATTATCATATAGTGAGAATTTGTAAATGTATTAAATGTACAATAATGATTATTTCTCTGCTTAATTTTTAAAAAATCGATTTGATTCCAAAAGGAGAAATATAGTTTATACTTTATCATAAAAATTCATCATATATCAAGCAGTTGTATTACCAGAAAAGTCAATTCAAAGGGTTAATATTGAATTATTTTATTATTTTATTATAATGAATCTTTTTTTATAATTGACTTATCTTTATCTGCGACAATAACAATATTGGAACTTGTTTCTGCTTACTGGTTCATGTAAGATATTCTTGTAAAATATGTTTATGCTATTTTTAAAATGTTTGATACAATTTTTGATACAATTTTCAAATATAAATTTTATATAATCATATGATATATATTATTATTATTATTATTATTATTCTGTTATCTTATGTTAGTTTTCTTATTTACTATTCATTAGTATCGAATATTTGTTTTGTAGATTCTTTGTTTTTTCTAGATTAGAGTTTGTGTCTTATTGTAAAAATATTTTTTATATGAAAACAATATCAAATAAAAATTAAAATTTTGAAGAATATAAAAAGCTTGAAAATTTGATACATATATTTTTTATTATTCCGTTATTTTTTATTTTAATTGAAAAAAAAAAAATCTTTTTTATGACAATTATCTAAAAAAAAAAAAGAGAAAAGAAAAAAAAATTAACGATACTGTCGGTAATTCTTATTTTTCCACGTATTTTTTTTCTATATATTTTAAAAACAAATTGACAATACGATGATAATAAAAAAGAAATTATTATTAAGTAATATTAAGATTAATAAGATTATTGAAACTATAAAAAATAAAAAATTTGATACGGAGATGAGTAAAACGATGCAGGCCTAAAAAATGCTAGATTCGTCTCTGCATTTTGAAGAGATCGCCAACTATTGATAAAATTATGAACTAATTATTTGCAAAAATGTGATACTTTGAGGGCATATTTCCATTAAAATAAAAAATTTGCTATATATAATTTATTAGGATTAAAAAATTATCAAATTAATTTTTTATACAAATTATATGATGATAAAAGATTAGAAAAATATCAACTTGGTAATTTTTATAAGCTATAAAATTTTTATACAAAAATTGTATCATCCTTGTCGATCATATTTTCTCGTTAAACAAGAGTATAAATCTAGGGAGTATTTTTTAAACAACAATTATAATAATTTATAAATTTCAATAATTTTCCAAATTCTTTAAAATTTAAGCTTTTATTACGTATTAAATGAATACATAATAACTTTTATATAAAGGCAGAAAGTGAAAGCTAAAATTTTTTATATTATTTATGTACTATCTTAACAAAATATGTTGATCTATACTGTTCCCTTTCATGTTCAAATTTTTTGAAAAATTTCTATACACTTTACCGATCGTCGTTTAAAGAATTTTGGTAAGTTAAATTTTAAATTTCTATTTATTTTCATATTTATCCAAAACTCCTATGATGTTTTTATGTTGGTATACGTTTGTTATTTAACTTTGAATGTACTAGAAACTTGAATATGAACTACTAATATGAAATAATTTCTAATTTTTAGTTTACGATTGTCGATTAAAAAATAATATTTATTAGAGAATACAATATGTAAGGTTAAGCAATTTTGGAGAGAGTTAATAATAAATGGTTTTATATGTAATTGAATTAAAATTGTTGGGGTATTTGAATGTGCGTGTACTTGTATGCGTGTATGAGCGTGTGTATGTGTGTTTGTGTCGTAGTAATATTTTTGACGTTTACATTAGCTGCTCTGCTTCTTGTAATTTATCTATCTCTAGCGATCTTTGATTCGGTGATAGAACAGCTGTTTACTAAAGTATTATCGACAATGGCTATACAATAGAAATAAGAAAAGAATATTATTGAAATTCTAACAATTACTTTATTGATATGACAGAGTATTGAAGAATAAGAGAAATATACAATCGATAATAACTTACCATACTATATACTTAAAGTCTCTGTTTGAAAGGCGAAAAAAGATTATTCGGCAAGTGAATCAAGATGACATGGTTGTATTATTTTATCTGTCATTGAGATATTTGTATAGTAACAGATTTAATCGAGTAAACAAAATAATAAAAATGGATGTTGTAACAACCAGTCTCGAAGCTTTGATACGTACGTACTAAAGAATTATTTTATTTTTCAAAATAAATTTTTATATAATTACAAGAATTGTTTTATACTATTTAAATCTTCTATCTATTTTATTTATTATTATTATATTTCAATTTGCATAACATTTAGTTATTTGTAAAAAAGATATATTATAAAATATATTAAATATATCTTATAGAAAGAGCTACAAATCCACAAAATCAAAAATCTGATATAGCAGCCATTGAAGCATTCTGTGTTATGGTTATGAAGGAAACGGAAGGTATTCAAATAGGCAGTAAATTATTAGCAACACATATTCAATCATCTAATGAATTTGAAGCTCTTCAAGCTCTTACAGTAGGTATATTTTTATTATTGATTTCAACTTTTCTCTAAACAATTTATTTTATATGTTTATTTTATTTTAATACAGTTATTAGATACTTGTATGAGAAGATGCGGACCAAATTTCCATGCAGAAGTTGGAAAGTTTCGCTTTTTGAACGAAATGATAAGACTTGTCTCGCCAAAATATTTAGGTAATAAAACTCCTGTGGCTGTACGTCGAAAAGTATTACAACTTTTGTACTTATGGACGAAAGAGTATCCACGAGAATCAAAAATTAAGGAGGCCTATGAAATGCTTAGAAAGCAAGGAGTCGTAGAGGTTGGTTATATTAATTATATATTTAAAATGTTCTTATGAAATAATGAAATGTCTAAATATTAAGACAATATAAAACTATAGGAGGATTCAGTACCTATTGTTAGTAATACAGATGAAGTTTTTAAAATACCAAAAGCAAAAAATACGATATTCGAAGACGAGGAAAAATCAAAGTTGTTGCAGAAATTGTTACAAAGTAAAAATCCTGGCGATTTACAAGCTGCAAATAGATTGATTAAAACTATGGTAAAAGAGGTAAATAAAAACATGCGGCGACTATATTTTTATTTAGTTTTCTCTTCAAATATATCAATTTATATTTTGTTGTAGGACGAAAGAAGAGTACAATTGAATTCACGAAGGATCATGGAATTGGAATCAGTTCATAATAATGTTAAATTATTATCTGAAATGTTAGATTCATACAATCAAAATGAAACAAGTCCTGAAGATATTGAATTAATGAAAGAACTTCATCAAGCATGTGAACGTTTAAAACCCACTGTGTTAAGATTAGCTAATGAAACTCAGGACAATGAAGAAATGCTTGGTAAATATTTCATTATTTTTGAAATTAATAATGTATTCAATAATATTGATTCAATTGTTCAGCATTTTATACAATTTATAACTATATTTATATATAATAATTAGAAATTGTTTTTACATTATTTTTTATATAAAATATAAGATATGAATATTATACATTTGATATATTAGGTGACGTACTCGCAGCGAATGATGCATTGGGTGAAGTATTTGATAAATATACTGCTGTGATAATACTTGGCCAAAAAGTTACTAAAACGAATATTAATAATGATCCATCATTATTGGATTTGTCTTCTCCAATTGATGCTGCTATTTCTGAATGTACTTTGAATACAAATACAGATAAAACTAATAATACAACGGCAACAAATTCACAGTCGGATATGGAAGTTCTTGGAGATATTTTCAATTCTTTAGGAAAGCCAATGGATTTCTCTTTAACTACAGATACAAATATTTTAATGCCAGAGCCAATGATAATGGATCCAATAAATGTTCAACAAAATGGAAAGAAAAGTATGTGCATTTATTAAACGATTATAACTAAATATTTTATGAAGTATAAGTATTATCATTTTATTTTGTTAAAGTTGATGATAACGTTGATACATCTGTAAAAAAAATGGATAGTAAAGCCAGAGCATTAGAAGAACTAAATGAGTTAGGGGAATCTCTTCTTAAACAGAGCTTGTCATATAAAATGGCAAAAGAATCATCTATGGATGGAAAGTTAGTGACAATAATATAATTAATAATAAAATTAATATTTTTTTTATTTTTTTTAATATAACTTTTTTATATTGTAATCTTTATATTTTGTTTATTATAGAAAAATGGCTTTAGCTCATGTCGCAAAATTCCAACCTAAATTTGATCATCACAATTCAATAGGTTTAACTTCTACAAATAATAATATGACACAGCACAATATAGTAGACAAATCAATTAAAAATGAAAATGAAAAAGTGAAAAGTGATTCTATATCTACAAATTTTCTTAATGGTGATGATACATTAGTCGATATATCACAATCTCGTAACAAAAGTAAGAACATTGAAACAGATGAAGAAAACACATTGATGAAAGTAAGTGACGTGCCAGCATTAACTGTTAATTCTGAACCAGCAATCAAGCCTTTAACTGATATTAATGTAAATCTTCAAGATATTAAACCAGGTATATAGAAATATTTAAAATCTATTAATGTATGTATTTAAATTATAAATTCAGATAAATTATATCTGTTAACATAGGTACAAATCCTCCTATAACAGTAATAGAAGATAAAAATGATATTACAGTAGTACTTCATTTCGCACAAGACAGTCCAAGACCAGATGTTTCTGTAATAGTAGTTACAACAATGAGTAAAAATACTAAACCGCTTAGCAATTATTTGTTTCAAGCAGTAGTACCTAAGGTAAAACAATGATATGATAAAAATTCAACTGTTTTTTATTCTAATATATAATTCTATTTTTTATAATATATTTTGTTATTATTTATTTATGTAAAGAAATGTAAGTGCAGACTTCAACCTCCTTCTGGTACAGAATTACCAGCACATAATCCATTTCTTCCACCGTCAGCAATTACACAAATTATGTTAATTGCAAATCCTCTTAAGGTAATATACTATAATAACTTATGAGCATTTATTTTGCACATGACTAAGTTATATAATTACATTTTTAAATTATTTTAGGAATCGGTATCTCTAAAATTTATGTTGAGTTATACAATGGATGATGAAACTTTTACTGAAATGGGTGAAGTTGATAGACTACCACATCTATAAAATTAATAAGATTAAATAGAACGTAAGAATATGAGTAATGATGATAATATTGTTTACAATACAAGTGAAAAATATTTCTGAACTGAGCATATACAACTACATTTCACTCCATTATATCACTGGGCAAAAATGAATTTTATTAGCGTAAGTGAATGGAACATGTTCTTTTATTACATATATATATATATATATATTTTTTTTTTTTCCTAACGTTATAAGAACATTCTTTAAGTATGTAGACAATTATGTAGTTATAAAGGTATTTATTTGAATTGTTCCGCAAAATAATTACGATTCATAAACATAATTATTTGCGTATTAATAAAACATAATTGATGTGAAATAAAATTCTAATTTAAACAGTGTTTTTAAAATATTTCAAGGTAATTAATGAAGTTTCAAATAATAAATAGTTGAAAATGATTTATTATATAAAAAAAAAAATGATCAAAGTACAAGTATAATACTTATAGCACATATTTATAATAAATTGTTAAAGTGATATTCATGTTTAGTACATATGCTATAACATGATGCAAAAATAGTAAAACTAAACACGTTTAAATGACTTAATCTTTATAAAAATTCCATTATATTAATTTTTTACAAATTGTCACAAAATATTCTTTATGATATAATCACATCTTTGATATATTGAATAGAAAATATTGTTGAATTGAAATTAGTTGTAATCTTTAAAATATTATCTTTATAAATATAATTCCATTTTTATGATAAAATACAATAGTATTAAATATATAAGCATTTGTTACTCAGATGAAGTATTTCAAAGTATTTTTAAATTTATATCATCAAAATTTATTTCATCAATATTTTTTGCAGTATGCTTACTCGTTTAAGTTATAAGCATACAATTTAATTAATTTAAGAAATTCCGCTAAAACTATTAGATTTGTTTTGTTTTATATGATATATAAATTCATAATTAATATGTAAGAGCGAGGTTTACTATATAATATATTCTTTAACATAAACATACAAACATCTTCCTACATTGGAAATTTAACGAAGATAAATTATTGTGATATGTAATATGTATAATATTACAGTATAGATTATTAATGGCTGCATGAAAAATGGAATTAATTGAAAATACGAAGTCAATGGAACTTCTTAAATGTACAACTTGTTTGAAATTCCTTTCTTATTATTTTAATGATCTCAAAGGCTTCTATCAATTTTATAGACACTTGATTGTTGATTACACACAATGATTTGTCAAATAATAATTATAAATAATACGTGTCAATCAAACTTTAGAGTGTGATTTTTAAGAATAGAATTTTACTTTTATTTTTATTTTATTATAGTTGTTGAATCTTAATAGTTATATGTTAATAGAATCAGTTTCAACTGATTAAGCATATCTCATAAATCAAAATATATATTAGTTATTTTGTTACATTCAAACTGATATTATTACAATTATCCAGGCAAAATCATAATTTTTATTGAAACAAATGTTCCAATTTTTAATTCTTACAACAAATTTAGTTAATATCGTTTTAATACATAACATCATCTTTGCAAAAGATGATCCTTACATAAAAATTGAAAACAGGAATTGTAAATAAAAAGAAATGTAATATGACTTTGAGCAAACATTGATTAATATTGACTGAAGTATATATATACTTGTGTGAAAAATATAAACAAAAATATATATATATATATATAATAACAATTAATCAATATTAATCAATACATATACATAAATATTACTAATGTTATAGAGATATAAGCTCATATGTTGATATATCTATAAAGAGATATTTGCAAATAGAAACAGTAATTTTTGTATCCTTGAAATTTAATACTGATACAAAATTATGCACTTGTATTTATAACCATTGAAAATACTACCTTGTTTTTCTTTTTATTTTTTTATTAAAAGTAAACCTGTGAGACTTTTGTACTTAGTATTAAAAATGATGCTTGAGGCTATATAGTATATATATTGTGTGTATGAAATATTAATTTAAAATGCGAAGTTCCATATTGACAAATCTATCTCATATTTCATATTAGATATGCCTTCCTAATTTTTTATTCATTAAATATAACAATCATATTAAAAATTTGTAATATAGTATAAGTATTTAAGATTTAAAATTCGAAAGACTATATATAACATTAAATAATATGTGAATTGAAAAGCACAGTATCTATATATACAATTAGCATTAACGTTTCCTTAGGATTAAATGAAACCTTGAATAGTAGTATAGGCATAGAAACAAGTATAATGAATATAATCACACATGTGTAATCAAACAGGTGATTAAAAGATATTCTCAGGTAAATTTACTAATAATGAACTGAGAGATAGTTCTTCATGATATGCAATAAATGAGTAAATAAGTATAAAACAAAATTTATATTTTATATCTTTGAATTTCCTTTCAAGATTTATTTCTTTCTCCTCTCTCTATCTCTCTTTCTTTCTCTTTCCCCCTCTCTTTTTCTTTGTGAGAAATGCTTATAAATTCAAATATAAAATATTAGTTATTATACTATATTTCTTAACGTACAGGTACTTACTATAAAAATGGGATAGTTCGCTTTAAAATTGCATTTATGGATATATTGTATATGAAGTTTGCAAATATTACAGAATCCTGGAACTGTTTGTACAAACAATAAATATACATTACACTTATAATTATATATTTACTTTCTGTTTTTTCATTATACTTGCTTTTAAGCTGAAGCTATAAACATCTAGATTTAGTTAAGGTTATGTCATCAAACTATAAAAGGTGAAAAAGTATAATATTTCTAGAATAAGTATAAAAAGAATAAAAAAAGAATAAAAAGATCTAAAAATCTTGAAAATTATATTTATTTTTTTTTTGTTCTTTTTTTTCTTGTATTCTGATATATAAGATGTATGTCAAGAAATATATTTTACAGAGTTGTCTCGATATTAAATTATAGAATAACAGCATATAATATGTATATTTAAGCAGTAATAATGAAATACAAGTTTAATTACAGATTCTTGATCTATTCTTAATCTTTCCATTTTATTTATTAATTATCGAATATTAATAACTTCTATTAAATAATATTTTCCAGAATTATTATTATTATTATTATTATTATTATTTTATATATATATATATATCATTTTAATTTCGTTGAAGAAAAATTGTAGCGTAATGTAGAGCAATAAGATCATATTAATTGTTTCATGTGCCTAAAGTAATGTATACTATGTAGTAACTTTGATTTATTTAATTAAATTTTATTTGCTAAATTTTAATATTCGTAATAGAATATAATATTGTTATTTAAACGAATTATTAATTTTATAGATAGGTATGTAATAGTTTTTAAATAGTATGTTACCTAAACAATTTGCATGAAAGAAGATATTGAAATAGATCTAAAAGTTTTCATGCAAATTTTATTATATGTTAAATGCTATTAAAAAATACTTTATTTTAATTCTACCTTACTTAATCTTTGCAATAATATTATTTTATTGTTACAATTACTAAAAGTAACATTATAGCAAATGTATAATAGTTCGAAAAAATAATGGTCCACGAGAATAAAGCTAAGGCATATAAGGTGGTAGAATTAAGCGATGCTTAATATATTAACAGTTTATATATATATATTACTTGTAGAACTGCTATTTAAACTGTAATCTAATTAATATATCTAATGAAAAACTAAGGCCACTCTTTTTCGTTAATTTGGTATTCTTGATTCTGTTATTCTAGAAGAATATTTAATTGTGTTTATGATGAAACTAGTTTAATTGGATGACTATTTTTTGTTTAAGCGTATAGTGTTATGAGAATAAAATTTTTCTTTCTCTTAATTGCAGAATTAATACAATTAAATAGAATTATCCTTTTCTAATATATATGAAATTATTGTATATGGCGATACAATCCATAATGGAATGTATAAATTGTTTAAAATAAAAGTTTCAAAACATATTCTAAGATGGCAGTGACTCCTAGATGATATCTAAACATCATTATTTTTGTTATTGTATGCATATATTAAAAACTGAAAAAAAGGAAAAAAAAGGAAAAAAAAAAAAAAAAAACAAGAAAAAAAGTTGGATAAATATACTAAGAATATTAATTTGATAAAGATACAAATTTTTTAATAGACTTGTAATGCAAAAGCATATATTATATCTAATCCATATAATAAACTTGACTAAAATCTTTGATGTGGATGGTAATGATCAAACCGCGAACATCTTTGATATGCCTGCGACATATCAATTTACCACTTAAAACTTCACCTATAACAATGATTTCATATTATTTCTTTTCTAATATTGCAGTTTATAATGTTAGAAATATTTATATCAATTTCGATCTTACCTTCAGTTATGCTAATAGGTTCTTTTAAAGAAAATACTGTTTGTTTCCAATGCGTCGGTGAAGCATTTGGACCAGTACTAAAACTGACTGAATTTTCTAAATCAAAAAATACATCAAAGTAACCAATTATTGCAGTCAATGATCCAGTCTTCTTTACAATTAAGTTAAAAGGTGCTGAGAAGTTTACACAATCCGTAGACACTGTATATAAGTCAAATGTCTGAATCTCGGCAGCAGTAGTTATAATATATTCAGGCCTACAAATTTCTATGCTTGGTTCTCTCAAAACTTCAGCTTTCATACAGCTCATTTTAAAACCATAAACATTGGACCAATAATCAATCAAATCTACATATCTTTCTAAAAATTAATTTATCTCTCTTAATTGCTTGTACAAATGCAAAAAATATTAGGAAAATGAATATCAATTAAAAATAGTACTGTACTACTTACGTGTATCCCCACTTCCAACTATACTCATTGAACATCTATTTGGCATTAATATACCATTAGCAACTAAATAATGATCCCTTGCATAAATGACTGTGTCTAACATTCCTTCAAATAATAAAAAATATCCCATCCATTCAGAAATAATTGCATCTACTTTTTCTTCTTCAAGTGTAATGTCTTCTAAACGTCCTTTTTTTAATGTAATAATGTTATCTAGATTGTTCTCTCTGCAATAGATATGAAATTAAGATCAACACATATTTAAATTTTTATCCAATATCTTATGGATGTAAAAAAATAAAATTTATATTTTATTTTTATCCTTTAAAGATACCTTACAATATCCATAGCATGATATATTACATCAGATTGATCAACACTGATAACTTTACGACAACCAGACTTTGCTGCAAACATAGACAGGATACCTGTCCCACAACCTACGTCCAACATTATACAATTGCTAAATCTAATGGAATTTGTAAACAATGCATCACGATAACTTTCTGTTCGTATTTTATCCTATACAAAAAAGATATTTGACATTTATATATTATATATATTTATGTATATATATATATTGTTTGTACTATTTATACATATCTTATATTTAAGATACTTTATATAAAATATAATATAGTATAAATTATATAAAATATATATATATATATATATACATACTGTTAACATTTCATGATGAATGGCAAAATGACTATATGTATTAAAATATCCCTCATCTGTACGTGAAGCACGCTTTTTATCAGTTATTTTCTCTATGTTTTCTTGTTCATCATCCAAAACTAATTTTTGTGCTTTTTCTATCATTTCATTTACTTGCTGAAATTATATTAATATATTAACTCAAATCTCTTTATAAGAATATATCTAGCATGATAAAAAAAAATGATATACAATACAATGATCACATCTTGATACCTGTTTAGCTAAAAAGCATGCTAATTCACGTTGTTCTAGTTGTGCTTTAAGTGTCTGAATGGTCCTTTGCAGTTCAGCAAAATGTACTTCCGATAAAGTAACGCACCCATTTTCTGAATTTACAGTGTAACTAATAGTGTTTACAGGTTTGTTTTCTAAATCTTCGATATCTTGAAGAAGAAAAAAAAAATATTTGTACAGACACATATGCATGTATATGTGTACATGCACACGTCGCGCAAAACGTTACCACTCGAAATTATTAAGTGTAAATTTAATATTTGTAAGAATTAATGAAAAAATTATTTAAGAAATATTGTGTTTAGCATATTAGCAATAAACATACGTACTAGCATCGCGTAAAAACAATTAAATTATCCAATATTTTTCACTTATTAGTAGCAGTACACATAGAAGCATGTTCTGAGAACTATCCATTTTATTTACATTGTTAATCTCACCTGATATTATGCCAATTAATATCAGAATTATGTCGAATTTATATAACGTAATTTGGTACATATTTGTATAACATTGCATGCATCATTTTCCTATACATATAATACATTATATCAAATCTATGATTGATTAATTAACATTGAAATGTTGGCAGATACACTGTTTATTGCTTGTGTAATATTAATACGTCAACTATACACAGCGCACTGCATAAGATGCTACTATATCACATTGAAACATATAAACAGATATATAATAGAGTTACAATTTTACAGATCAAATTACAAATGACTGCTATACATTAATTTTGATTTTAATATACAATTAGCCAATAGCATACTAACATTATAGATTCTTTATAATAACTTACCGTACATTAACAATGGATCGTCTTCTATAACAGGATATAAATATTCATCGTCCTGCCAATCTTTTATACATAAAGTATTTAATTGTTCTGGCTGAATGTTCTTTTGACGAATGAAATTGATTAACTTTATATACGAATATGAGTCAAGAGAATGCTTTGTTATAAAATTTCTTAAAGCAAAATTATGAAGCACTTCAAGATGCTTCAATGCATTTGTCATACCATCTGTAGTATCCTTACAAAAAAGACATATAACAGTTTGAACATCCTCATTAGTTTCACTCCAATCATCACCACTATCTACATCACTAGTTTCGTCCATTTCAATATCTGGCATTACTTCTGTCAAGAATAAAATAAAAACAATTAAAAATAATTATTCTATATATAAATAAAATATAATAATCTTAATAATAGTATAGGTATTCCGAAACTGTCATTACACATGTATAGAAGGGTTTTACATGCAGAAAGAAATCTAAAAATGACATAAAATTGTAATGATTATGTTAAGTATGATCAAATCAAAAAAATATTAATCTTTAATAGTCAAATATATACTAATTCTATACCTTGTTCTGTCATGATAGAGATTATAATATTATTGATGCTCACGATGTTTTATACATAATATTGTACATAATGCTCTTTTTAGGTTAGGAAATCTATATGACACACGAACTATGTTTTTATAAGATTAGCGACAAAGCATCATATTCAATTTTTATAAATTCAAGCATGAAATGTAGCAAAGAAAAATAGTATTAAATAGAGTGGACACTTTCTTATATCTTTGAAAAAAGTTGGTTTAGGGCCAGAATTAGTAACTTTTGATTACACATGTTGGAATCAAAAACGATTCCTCGCATGTTCTTAACAATCAATGATTATTGGTAATCATTTTACGAACACATTTAAGTATCTCATAAGAATCAGCCCCATTGCGACCTTGACTTCATTAATACATGTATTACGTTCATATTTCTGGTGATGGTGAAAAAATAATTGGAATCCTGATTTAGAGACCCCCGACGGAAGGCACGAGGTGTAAGAGCAACGTATAACGATCGTGACAATAGTTAGTGCTGTCCCACTCGAGCTCATTTGTTCCATTTAGAAGGCCTAATAATGCTTACGGTAAATACAAGACTTCGACAAGGCACACATGATTCAAGTAGTAAGAAACATTTGACGTCAGCTATTTGAATAATGAAAGTATTTCACTAATCATTGTGTCCTTTTTTTCTTTTTTTTTTTCAGACTGCTTTGAGAGGGATCGCACGACGATCGTTTTCAACATCAAAATGTGCGCCAGCACAACAGGTTTATTATATATTTTATATTTTACATATTGTTAAAACATAACCTTTAATTTACCTTTAAGATATTTTTACGCTTAAAGATATCTCGTATATCATTAAAATGATAGCGATTTTGACTGTGGGATTTTTTTCAATAATAATTCTAACAATAATACCTTGGAAACTCGATATTTATGTGAATAATGATTATCTAATAGTATTGCTTGTTCAAGGACGGAGAAGGTCACGCATTTTTATTTCCAACGATTTAACATTCATTTTGCGCTGATAAAAGAACTCCTTAGATTCTTTAGAATATTATAACTGATATATTAGCTTTATGCTCAAACATTTTCATTTATTAAGTTATATTAAAGTATTTACATAATCATGTCTCTATAGATGACTGTACGAGATGCTTTAAATTCTGCCCTGGATGAAGAGATGGAAAGAGATGAGAAAGTGTTTTTACTTGGAGAGGAAGTAGCGCTTTATGATGGAGCATACAAGGTTTCTAGGGGTCTCTGGAAAAAATATGGTGATAAACGTGTCATTGATACACCGATCACAGAGGCTGGTTTTGCTGGCATTGCTGTTGGTGCTGCAATGGTAAGTAATCATCTTGTACGATTTGTGCAATCATAAGATGTTTTTCATTTTCATTTGATTCTAATTAAATTTGATAGGCTGGCCTTCGACCAATTTGCGAATTTATGACTTTCAATTTTGCTATGCAAGCAATCGATCAAATAATTAATTCTGCTGCTAAAACCTTTTATATGTCTGCGGGAAAGGTTAATATACCTATTGTCTTTCGTGGTCCAAATGGTGCGGCTGCAGGTGTAGCAGCTCAACATTCTCAGTGTTTTGGTGCTTGGTATAGTCATTGTCCTGGCTTAAAAGTGGTTTCGCCTTATAATAGCGAAGATGCGAAAGGTTTATTAAAAGCTGCTATAAGAGATCCTGATCCAGTTGTTGTACTGGAAAATGAGATTCTCTATGGAGTTCAGTATCCTATGTCAGATCAGGCTTTGGATAAAAATTTCGTTCTACCTATTGGTAAAGCAAAAATAGAACGTGTTGGAAATCATGTTACTTTAGTGGCACATTCCAAGGCTGTTGAACAAGCTCTTGAAGCAGCTAATGAACTTGCTGGAAAAGGGATAGAAGCAGAAGTAATCAATCTTCGTTCCCTTAGACCACTAGATATTGATACTATTGTGCAATCTATAGTGAAAACAAATCATTGTGTTACTGTAGAACAGGGTTGGCCGCAATGTGGCATAGGAGCAGAAATTAGTGCAAGAATCTCTGAAAGTAAGTTTCATTTTCCATTTCTACATTTAATCTTGATTGATATCTAATATTTGATGTATACTGATAAAGCTTTTTTTCTTTTTATCTTTACAGGTGAGGCCTTTTATCATCTAGATGCACCAGTAATTCGTGTTACAGGTGCTGATGTTCCTATGCCATATGCTAAAAGTTTGGAAATAGCAGCTTTACCTCAAGGAAGCGATGTAGTATTTGTTGTAAATAAATTATTAGGGGTAGAGTAGTAAATGGTAGAAATATTTAGGTACAATTAATATCCTTTTATTTTTTCCTTTTCCTTTATATTCAACTTTTAGTGTCTCCTTACTTTAAAATTTCAATGCGTAAACAAATACGTATAATAAGTACAAAGCTAGAAAACAAATAGAACAATACTTCAGTGAAAAATCAATTTAACGAACATTTTTTTCAATGTTCAAAATATAGATCTTAAACAAAATTAAATATAACACATTAATTTAATGATTACAGGGGTTAAATTATACAATCTTTATATAAATATGCATAAGGTTTCACTAAATATTTAAACAATGAACGATATACACATTATAATATATTCTTGAAAAATACGATTATATATTAAATATTTATAAAATCAACTGTAGGATAATATATTATTTATTGAATGGGATGTATACTTCAATGTTAAATTGTGCTATTATATTTAAATTATGCTTTGCAGTTTCTTTTTATTTCTTTTTTACATGTAGAAGTATCGTCTGAAGACTTTTATTATATGTTTGTAAATATGAGAAATACCAATATACTGCCATATTTGAAATTAAAAATTGCCTTTGTTTAATGAGTTTAGTTATAACGCAAAAATATGCTAAACTCTTGTAGACCATTGATATAAAAAAAAACCACATTAACATGCTGCATTTGCTTATTTATTACAAAGGAGTAATAAATTATTATATACATATTACTAATTTGTCTTTCGCTTCTGTATTTTTTACATGTTTAAATATTTATCACATTTATTTTGTTTGTTATATCAGTGTTGGTTGTTAGTGGTCATGTGTGATACATACGTAATAAGCAACATGTTACAACTGTCATATAACGTTCAAATGCATCTCTAATTTCAATTTCTCTGGAAGAAGAAGTATTTTTCTATTATAGAAAAATTTTGCATTTGGAGAAAGTTCAATGATAAATATAAATACCTTAACACATCCATATCCAATGCACATTGCATATACACAGATAAGAAATTTCTAAGATCGGTATGTGACCAACTGACTTGCTTCCATGGCTCTATACATCTTTCAACCAATTCTAAAAAGAAAAATCTTAATTCTCTAGATCTATGTAGATTACAGCCTATTCCTAAGATAGCTCTTGAATAAGAACGGAAATTTGTATCAAGCTCTTGGTATGAACGTTCAAGTAACATTGGTTTAAGTTTGATACACACTAAGCTAAAAAACATATTTATTTACAATATTTACATTAGAATAGTTAATACATATTTCGTATAATAATCATGTTATAACTTACTGTTTATGATGTTTATCATTTTCTAATAGTACTCTACATTCTGCAAGTTCTACCAAGAATTCTCTGTCAAGATCTGTATCAAAATATTCTGATCCAACACAACGATAAGTCCATGATGCCATCATACTATTAGCACAATGATACAAATCGGGAAATGTTAGAAATTGCAATTTCCTTTTATTCATTTCAAATCTAAGACAAGCTATGAATACTACTGCTGCATAACGTCTGGAAATATTTATACACACATATATATATATATATAAAATCCTATTAAAAATAATATTGTTAAAGATAAAATTAATCTCTATGTACTTAGCAAGATCTTCAGAAAGTAAAAAATGTTGTCTAATGTTAGCAACCAGAGAACCAGGTAAATCTTCAACGACTTTGAAAACTCTTTTGACATTATCATACTGTCTACGACAGCTTTTTAAAGTAACTCCAGTCTTTTCAGATACTTCATCCATATCTTTTCTACTTTTTGATGTTAACTTTTTACCTAATAGTTCTCGAACAACAATATCATCAAATTCATAGTACCTAAAAACATATATCGTCAAATTCATAATACCTGCATTCATAATAAAACACAATTTCTATCCTATGATAGATAAGTAAACAAAAAAATCACATTCTTACATTTCAATAAGCATTTGACTAGTTTGAGGTTCTATTTGAAATGCTAGTTGTTCTGTTGCAAGTTTTGTAGGAGTATGAAGTAATTTTTCCAACAAAGCATATGTACGATAATGATCAAGGACATCGGAAGCAACTAAATCTAGAGGAGCATTAGTTTGTATACAAATACCACGTTGTTGTAAGGTGGTAACTGCATCGCTAGCTGTTAAAGAAATATTGGTAAAGTATTTGAAAACATTGGTACGTATTATAAAAATATAATAAATGAAAGACTTACAAGAGTGCCCATCAACCCAAAGTTGATAAATTTCAGGATCGACGAGAGTATAATTACTGACAAAAACATCAACCTCGGACATCATTGCGGAGGTTATGTTCAAATATCAGAGATGTTACATTCTATATATTTATTATTATTAATTATATATTTCATGTTATATTCATGCATTTATCATTTTTTTTTCTAAATACTTCATGTTTTTTAGTTTCTATTAATTTCTTTCAAATGCGAAATGTTAGACAAATGGCAGTCACAGAATAACAAATTTTATGTACATTTTATATACATTTTATTCATTTATTTATTTATTTTTTTAACATTAGTATTTTTGTTATCATAATTCTCATTTGTATTTATATATCATATGAATATATATATATATATATATATCTATACACACACTCACATACACATATATATACGCAATTCGATCGTTAGAAAATACGATTATCGAATTTACGAGGGTTCGTTTCGATAATCGAAACACGAATAATATGTCTACTACCGGTTTCGCGTG